>NC_142440.1:44654090-44957121 GCF_059453495.1 Arachis ipaensis | reverse complement strand
GGAGTCTTTAAGCTGAAATATTAGAATACAGCAGAAACACAAGAAAGCAACTAACAATGATAATTATATGTTATAGTGAACAAGAGATTGCAGTCGATAAGTCTAGTCTTAAACCACAAGATAACAATATATATATAGGTTATCATGACTAAAAAAAGAACCATACATAATAGATTTTCTCTATTACTCTCCTTTTTGTCATCAAAGGAGCAAGTGAATCACCTGTAATAATAGGTTAGAGACCATAGAATAAAGTAGAAGCAAATAAGTATTTAAAGTTTATATTCATCCAAAATATGTTTTAAGAAATAGAAGAAAATAGCAAATTAGAGACTAGTGTCATTAAGCATCAGAACTGGCAGAATATTCTTCTTCCTCAGTATCTGCATCATTAGAAAAATAGTGCTTAGAGATAAAATTATTGATGTACTGATTCAAAATGTCAAACTAACCCTTAGTCATCATTATGTTGGACTCAACAATGTAGTATAAATATAGAGGTAGTGAAAAGAATGACAGTTACATATCAAAAAGAAAAAGAAAGATATGACATAGAAGAAGTGAAGGAATATGATATGAAAAAAGAAATATATAATTTTCAAGAGATAAAATGATTTTAATGAGATATGATAATATGAACATCACAGAAAAGATTTTGAGAGAAAATAGTTAAATAAAAAATATTCAGAACAAAAATAAGCCCTAAAATGAATTTTATAAATGCAATTATCAACAAGTCACCATATAGATGATATAAACTATAAGCTAATCTTTTTTCGGTGGATGATAAGCCAGTACCATTATTTACACACAAAAAAAATCTCCTGTCTATTTGTAAGACAAAACTAAAAAAATAGTGCCAGACTAGAAAATTAATTTAAATCAGAGAAACAAATGATTTTCTAGAGTAGTTCTAAGCTTATAAAACCCCTCTTCAACTAATGATTTGATAAAAATATTAGCTATTTAATACATTAGTGAGCCTATCAATCCTCAATATCTTGTCTCATCAATATCTTTTGCATTTTGGTTTTTGTCAAGCTTAATAGAAGGATGAATAGGAGTGCTCATTGGCTTAGCAAGCTCCATTCCAAACTTATTTACCAACTCTTTGGCATATTTTTCTTAATATACAAAAATTTTATCCTTCATTTGTTTTATTTGTAGCTCAAAAAAGAAAGTGAGTTCACCCTTGAGGCTCATATCAAACTCACTTGCCATTAAACTACCAAATTCTGCACAAATAAATTCATTAGTAGATCCAAAAATAATATCATCAACATATACTTGTATTAAAATAATATTGTCGTTGGAATTCTTTATAAATAGAGTAGTGTCTGTTGTACCCCTTTAAAAATTATTTTTAAGCAAAAAAGAACTAAGTCTCTCATACCAAACTCTAGGAGCTTGTCGCAATCCATAAAGGCCCTTACTGCCTTAGATAGTTTGAAAACATGATTAGAAAATTTTTCCTTTTTAAAACTAGGTGGTTGTTCAACATAGACCTCTCTATCTATAATTCTATTAAAAAATGCATATTTTACGTCCATTTGAAACAATTTAAATCCGCAATATGTGGCATAAGCAAGTAGTAGTCTAATAGCCTCTATTTTGGCCATCAAAACAAACGATTCATCAAAATCGATTCCTTCTTCTTGGTCAAATCCTTGGGCCACAAGCTGAGCTTCATTTTTAGATATTGTTCTATTTTCTCCAAACTTGTTTCTGAAAATCCATCTAGTTTCATTCACTTTGTTTTTAATTGGTCTAGGCACCAGCATCCATACTTCATTTTTCTCAAATTGCTGGAGCTCTTCTTCCATTGTTTTCACCCAAAATGGATTGTCAAAATTCTCTTTGATATTTTTAGCCTCAACAGTTGAGATAAAGGCCAAGTTGTTTGAATTCTGATTTTTTTTATTATTAATCTTGTAATTCTTCCCATTAATGGATCTCCAATAATAAATTCATGAGGATAATTCAAATGAGATTTCCATTTTCTGGATTTAGTTTGAGTGCTAGTTGTTTCAGAATCAGAGACTTCAATCTTACTTTCTGTTGTAGGGGTTTTAGTCGGCACAGCAAGAGATAAAATTGAATTGTCTCCTGTTGAATGCTCCTGAGCAACTTCTGAAATAAAGACGTATTTTGCACTAGTAGTGACTTGTGTAGCTTTAATACTTGGAATATCTTTACAATCATCTTTAAGCATACTAGAAAAAATATTAGTATAAAAAAAAGTAACATGCATAGTCTTCTCAATAGTTTTAGTGGTTTTGATAATAAATCCTATAAGTCTTGCTAGAAGTAGAGTAACCAACAAAGATTCCTTCATATGATTTTGAATCAAATTTTTTCAAATTTTTTTATGTTTAAAATAAAACATTTTGTTCCAAAAATATGAAAATAGTGCAAAGTAGGAGGAGTTCCTTTCCATAGCTCATAAGGTGTCGTTTTCAAGAATTTTCTAATGATGGTTCGGTTCAAAATGTAGCTTCTGTGTTAACAGCTTCAACCCATAAAACTTGAGAATTTCATTCTCATATAGCATGGCTCTAGCCATCTCTTGGAGTAGACTCGTATTTCTATTTTTCACAACTCTATTTTATTGAGGAGTTCTTGGACAAAAGAAATTATGTGAAATTTTATTTTGATCACAAAAGTTTTCAAACAAATGGTTTTCAAATTCTTTTCTATAGTTATTTCTAAAAAAAATAATTTTACAACATTTTTTATTTTGAACTCTTCTATTGAATTTTTCAAAAACAAGAAAAGCATCATTCTTATTATGAGCAATAAAAAAATCCAACCATACCTTATGTAGTCATCCACAATAACTAAGCCATAGAATTTTTATCCAAACTTTGAGTTCTAGTAGGACCAAAAAGATTAATATAAAAAAATTTTAAAATTCTTTTAGTTAAGACATCTTCCTTAACTTTAAAAGAAGATTTTGTTTATTTACCTATTTGACACACATCATAAATAATGTCTTTGTTAATTAACTTGATTTTAGGAAGACCTCTAACTAATTTTTTTTATTAAATTTGAAATTTAAAACAAGCTAACATGTCCAATATTTTATGTTAAATCCATTTTTTCAGAATCAAAAGAAGAGAAATATTTTACATTTTGATTTTTTAAATCATCTAGAGTGAGACCATACACATTATCATACCTCTTGACTATAATAAGAAAAATTCATTTTTTTCTTTGAAAGAAACTAAGTAGCCAAGATCACATAATTGACTAATGCTAATTAAGTTATATTTCAAACTATCAACTAAAAGAACATTGTCTATAAAAATAGAGAAATATTACTGACTTTTTTTATGACAACTATCTTACCCTTGCCGTCATCACCAAAAATAATGAAACCACCATTATAGTCATTAAGCTTGATAAAAAAATGTAGAGTTCATTGTCATATACCGTAAGCATCCGCTGCCCATGAACCACATATGTCTTTCTTTTATTTGGATGCTAGACAAATATGCATAATCTTTAAGAAAACTTAGGTATACAAAATAATTTAGATCCTTTAATGTGAACTTTTCTTGACTGTCCAAGGTCATTGTGATTTAGCACAATAGTGTAAACTTTATCTCCATACTTCTTTAAAAAAATTAAACATTGCTTATGAGTATGATCATGTCTATTGTATCTATAACAAACATTTTTCTTTGTTGAATTTGTAAAATTGCATGAAAAATTTATGTTTTGATTATATGAAGTAGAAGCTTCATAGGAATGATTTTTGAAAATAGTGGTACTTCCTTCTTCCTATTCCAAACCATTTTTTTGTGAAATGGGTCTTTGAACGGCTAAGATTTTATCTAAGTTATTAGATCCTTGAACAAATTTTGATAAATCATAATTCAAAGACTTTATGATTTCATGTAATTTTTTATTTTCAGCACTAGCCTTAGTAAGTTAGATGTTGATTTTTCTCATAAACTATGAATATCAGTTTTTAAATAATTAATTTCTTTTTTCAAGGCATCATTTTTGTTTTTTAAATTTACAACAGATGTGTTATCATAAGCATCTAATTTTGCTTTCAAAGAAGACATCTCATATCTCAAAGCTTCGATTTCTTTCTTATACTTAGAGTTTTTGGACAAAAATTTACTAAAGTTATGAGTTAAATCATTAATAATCTCATGCAATTCTTTAGTAGTACAATCATAAAGATTTACCTCATTTTTTGATTCCTTTTTCTTAGCCATAAGACATACATCTTCATCATCATCTGATGTATCATTTTTCAATCTTCCCAATAAACCATTAAACTTTCTTCTTTTCTTTTTTGCTTTTTTTCTTTTTGCTTCAGCGTTGGCCATTCAGATTTGAAGTGTCCTAGTTTTTTGTAGTAGTGGTAGTTCCCTAAGTTTTTCTTCTTGTCCTCTTCAGACGAAAAATCTGTTTTTTTGCTTTTATATCTCATTATTTTTCTCAGCCTTCTTACAAAGAAAACTATGTCATCATTGTTGGAAAATTCCTCATTTGATTCAATTTTCACCTTTTGATTTTAGAGCTACACTTTTTTTTATTTTCTGACTTCAAATAAGTGATTTCATATGCTTGAAGCTTTTCCTCTTAACTCATTATAAGTGATTTAGTTAAGATTATTTTCTTCTTGTACTGCAATAGCTTTTGTTTCCCACTTCTTTGTGGGACTTCTTAAAATCATCCTAACCAACTCCTTTTCAGTGAATGGTTTCTCTAGTGCATCGAGTCCATTGATTATGATTGAAAATATTTCAAACATTTCATCTATAGACTTTTCTTCTTTCATGAAAAAATAGTTCGTAATCTTTCATTAGTATATCGGTTCTTATTTCTCTTATTTGATTTGTTCCTTTATGAGTGACTTGAAATTTCTGTCATATTTCTTTAGCAGATTTGCATCTGGATACTTTTCTGTACTCTTCAAAACTTATGACACAATGCATCATATTTATTGTCTTGGCATTTGATTCCACTTTTTTTCTTCTTTGGTTGTCCATTCTCTATTTTTCTTTGGAATGACTTGTCCTTCAGGTGTTAGCTTAGTTAAAATCTCAGGTCTATTCATGATGATTTTCTATAGATTATAATCTATTGCTTGAATAAATATCCTCATTCTCTCCTTCTAGTAGGAATAGTTAATTTCATTGAAATAAGATAGACGGTGGTAGAATTGACCTTTGGTTAGATTGAAAGAAACTTGATTGGTCGCCATGGATCCTTTCTCCAAGCTTTTAAGCTTGCCTCCTAGAGCCTAAGTTTTGATGCCAATTGAAGATTTTACAGGCCTTGAGAAAGGGGGTTTGAATCAAGTGACTCTTCAAAAATTAGAAGTGTAAAACAGAGTAAGCAGGAGATTTTTTTATTTTAGTCTCCTGTAACTGCAGAAGATAAACAAAGAGAGAGTAGAGAGAACAGCAAGTATCCTGGTTCAACCTCAAAGTGTAATGAGATCTACGTCCAATTTCCACCATAACAATGGCAAAATTTTACTATATCCAATTCAAGATTACAATCACCAATACCAAGACAAAGACAAAGACAAAGAAAAGACAAAGATAAATGAACCAAACCGGTTCTTCCCAAGACAAATAAAGACTAACTCTGCTTCTCAAACTAATTCTAAGACCAAACAAACTCATAAAAAATAGAACAGAACCAAGACAAGATTAATCTGAAACTATGTTGTATTTTCTTCCTAATTTATGACTTATCACTGATAGACTTTTTCAAGCAGTCACTTATATAATCATATGCTTTTTCTTTGCTACTAGAAAGACTAAAAAACTGAAAATAAAAAAGAAGCAAAGTGAAGAAGAATGACACTCAAATACCAGTGTTTAATTTCTAAAATATTCTCCTTAGGTTTTTCTAAATCTAGTTCTTCTTCTTATATCTAAAAACAAAGCTAATGCTAACATTTGCAGTAGATTATTTTGCATTGAAGACACAATGCTTTTCGCTTTTTGTGCATCTGCATTTTTTTCTTAAAGGATGATACTTTTTGCATCACACCTCCTTCATAATAACTTCAAATCTTGCTATTAATGGATGATTCTTTTTGATGGTTTATCAGTGGCTAAGAGAAGGGGGGTTGAATCTTAGCCCCCTTTTTGCTGAATAACACTTGCTATCCTTTTAAAATGCTTTATGAGATATTTTTGCTTTTTGTCTCGTCACCAGTCAAGAGACATTTTCTTTTTGTCTCGTAACCAATGAGGAGATACTTTTCATTTTTGTCTCCTACGAACAGAACCAGAAATTGAGTAGAAGAGAAAGAGAGAATCACACCCAGAAGTATCCTGGTTCAGCTTCTAAGTGCAGTGCAGCCTACATCCAATTTCCATCACAATAATGATAGAATTTCACTATAATCAAACAGATTATAGACACCGATTCTCCCTAGGAACTACCCTTCCTATTTGGGACAAATCCAGAATCTATCCCTAATCCTAAACTTGACTTGGTCACCTGCCAAGCTTTTAACTGCTAAGTGCTAACCCAACTTGCAAGGGGATTCCCACAGAATCATAATACACAACAAAGATGTATAAAGGACCTCTAAGGACATCTATGGCTTTTTCTTTTAATTTTGTATACTCTACCTTTTTTCGCTCTATGGCTTTTTTATACAAACCTCACTGTTTACCTTTTTCCATGAGACTCAAGACAGACAAAACTAAATAGAAAAATACAACATGAAACACATTGAAGGAGAAGAACTTCTATTAGCTTGGGTAGCTATGAGAACTCTGTGCTTTTGCTCTTTTCTCCTTGCTTCAATCCCTGGCTGTTCTCCCTTATTTATAGAAGGAGAAGCCTCCAAGGTTGAAACTGTTGAACCGAGCCAACTTCTTCTTCTTCATGCAAAAACCGGTTCGGCCAAAGAGAGGAGAGAGGAAACCGAATGCTATAACCAACATGCAATTACCTTTGTGTCATCCCATCTCACCAAGCTTCATCAATCTGGGCCTTCCATCTTGACATGCTCCCCAAGAAGGATTCCTAGTCCTTGATGAGTCCTTGATTGCTTGACAGCTCCTCCTGCTCTTATCTTCTGCCTCATCCTCCACGTAGCTACAGTAGCTACCTCCTGTAGTAGTTGAGCAAAAATAGAGACGAGCCATGCTTCCAAGGGATCTTCTTCCTCTGACCGAGTTAGATTTTCTCCATTTTCAGGTATGGAGAGCTTGAGACTTCTTCTCAACTTCTTACCATAAGTGGCAAAGGTCTCAGCCACACCCTACTCTGGATCTTCTTTTTCCTAATGCCATCATCACAATGGCCTCTTTCTTGCAACTAGCTTCTCTGTGAATTTTACTGATAGCTTGCTTCATCCCTCCTTTCTTGCTAGACAAGACCGAAAGAGAGAGGAGAGAGAACAGAGAAAAGCTTGTAATGTAATTAAAGAAGAAAATGAAATGAGTTAAGTTTACTTACACAAGCCTAGTTTCTGCTTTCTTCTTCTGATTACTTGCTTTTACCATCTTCTTCTCTGACAGTGAGATGACCAAATGCAAAGAGAGAGAAGAGAGGGAAGAGTGAAAAAGCTTTCAAAGGAAATAAAGAAGGAAATTAAAATCAATTACATTCAATTAAAAACCCACTTCCCTTTCCCATGCCTTGTAACGTGTAGAGCATTAAAAGCAATCAAATCAATGTATCCTTTCTATCTCATATTACCAAGGCACTTAATTAAATTTGAATTCCATCACCCATAGAGAATGGCATCCGTGGAAAGCATGCTTTCAATTAGAATTTGGATTCCACCAACGTAAATGGGTAACGAAGCATGCTTGAGATCCTTGGACTTCATTCTTTGATTTATCAACTTTGGTTTATGGGCTTCTGATTTGGGCTTAACTCAATCTCAAAATTCAGCCACTTATATTTGAATTAATTTTGCCCAAGACTGAATTTTCTTTAATGATCCATTTGGGCTTGTGATTTGGGCCAATTTGGTTTTCTTTTATTTCAAAGTACACCCACTTATGTTAATTTTGCACATGGCTTGATTAATAACAAGTAGGGCTCATATTTCCTTTTGACCCAATATGAAATCTGCACACTAACAAACATATTAAACAACCTATTGGAAGCAAGTAATAATTTAATAATTTAATAATATTTGATCATCAAATTAGATATTAGTTTTCCATACTCAACAATCTCCCCCTTGATGACAAACATTATTAAAGCTGAATTGAAAAGGATTAGGATTAGAAAATTCCCTTGATGATTTGGCCGAATCCTCCCCCTCAATTGTTCAAAATGCTCCCCCCTTAATGTGTGCCTGATTAACACAATATTCAAGAAAGCAAAAACTGTATACAAGCTCCAAAGGATTCCTAAAAGATAAAAATTTCAAGAATTTGGATCCTTTAAGACTGAGCCATTTTTTCACAAGAAAATATTTTTCAAACACCTTAATAAAATTCCATAGTCCAGTCAGTACACATGCATTTGAGCAAATAAATTTATCAATGACAATCAAAGCTCAAGTCAAAATTAATTCACTAACACAAAGTGCTCAAAACAGAGTCAGATCAGAGCATAAAACAAAGCAAAACAGGACAACAAATCAATGAAACATACAAAGCAAAACAGGTCAACAAATTAATGAAACATAACAGTTTCAATTCATCCATTTTTCTCTTCTCCCCGTTTTGTCATCAAGGAGGGACCCTGCAAAAAAATGGAGGAAAAAAACAATGCAGTCCATAATAAAACAGCATCAAAGTTAAGTTTGGTACAGTCTTCCAAGACAAATGAAAATAATTTCATTGAGTCAAATACACAGAGAGCAAAATGACTGAGCATTCAACAGCAGCAACAACAGGGAGCAAACTTAGGCATCAGAATTTTCTTTATTAGATTCCAGAACATCATCTTCTTTCTCATAAGGAGCCATGTCCTCATCAACTGAATCTAAATGCTTTAAGAGCAAGTTTACTCTTTCATGAGATTTTAGCCAAGCCTTTTCATTTTGCAATGCAAGATTTCTAGCTTCTTTGCTGGATTTTACCATTTGCTTAGACATGGTAGCAAACTCCAAGAGAACTTCTTTACCTTTAGCATGTTGTGGTACACCACCACCTTTGATTGTGGACACTTTATTCTCAATAGGCTCATTACTCAAATTAACATTAAAATGCTCAATCAAGCAAGTCAAAAACAAACCATATGACAAGTTACTCCTTTTATCACTTTTCACACAGTCCCGCATATGATGAATCATAAAGTAAGCTAAAGATATGGGGATGGAGTTCAAAACAGCATAAAGAATAAGGGGTCACAAACAGCTACCCTCAAATTTGATTTGCTTTTTAGAAGTAAAAGAACTGTCATTAATGCTAGTAACAAACCTTCTCTTTTAAAGCAAAATCATTATGAAAACGGTTTTTAAAAATTAATTTGAATTTTTAAAACCATGAAAACTGAAAAGACAAGTCATGAGAAATGATAAAATATTAAAACTGTCATGACTTGAAATGGAATGAAGTGATGACATGTTGAAAAATTAATTTCAAAAAATTAAAAGAGTTTTATGATTTAAAAAAATAATGAGCCCATATCATGTGAACAAAGTTTGTCTTACATAGGCCCAAAAGGTGGTTACAGCATGCTGGGCAATAGGGCACAGTTCTCCATGTTTAACCACAAATTTTCTGGGCTTTATACAAGTCTTCCTTTGAAGATTTCATCACTTGCCCAGTTTTGTCTCCCTGCTACCTACGAGACAAAAACCAAACAGAATCAGAAAAATCACATTTTATCAACAAAATTCAAATCCATCATACCCAAGTTGTTCCTTAATGAACAGAATCTATCCTCACACAAAGGTTTAGTGAAAATATCAGCAAGTTGTTCTTTGAATTTCACAAATTGAATATCAATAGTACCCTTTTGCACATGTTCTCTAATAAAATGATATTTAATTTTAATGTGCTTAGTTCTTGAGTGCAGAACAAGATTTTTAGAGATGTTAATAGCACTCATATTATCACAAAACAAAGGTATACTATTGATCTTTAATTTCTAATCCTCTAACTGAGTTTTCAACTAAATTAATTGTGAACAACATGCAGAGGCAGATATATATTCGGCTTCGGCTGTGGATAGAGCTACTGTGGCTTGTTTCTTGCTTGACCACATGTTGAGTGAGCTTCCAAGGAAGCAACACATTCTGGATGTGCTCCTTCTATCCACCCGATCCCCCACATAATCTGCATCACATAAACCTACTGCACAAAAGTCATTAGATTTGGGATACCATAAGCCATAATCACATGTTCCCTTAATATATCTAATGATTCTTTTGACGGCTGAAAGGTGGGATTCTTTTGGGTGAGATTGAAACCTTGAACATACACCCATGCTTTGAATAATGTCCGGTCTAGAGGAGGTAAGATACATGAGTAAACCTATCATTCCTCTGTACCGTGTTTCATCCATATCTTTGCCATCATCATCCTTTTCAAGCTTAGTGTTTGGATGTATTGGTGTTCTCATAGGTTTGGAATTTTCTAGGCCAAATTTCTTGATTAATTCTTTACCATATTTTCCTTGGTGAATAAAAGTGCCACTAGGAGTTTGTTTAATTTGGAGACTAAGAAAGAATGTTAGTTCTCCCATTAAACTCATTTCAAACTCACTAGTCATGAGTTTTCCAAACTCTTCACGCAAGGATTCATTAGCCGATCCAAACACTATATCATCCACATAAACTTGAACAAGAAGAATATCATCATTAGATACTTTAATAAATAAAGTAGTATCGGTGGTACCCCTTTGAAACTGATTTTCTAATAAGAAGGCACTAAGCCTTTCATACCAAGCTCTTAGAGCTTGCCTAAGGCTATAAAGGGCCTTTGAAAGTTTGAAAACATGATTTGGAAATTCTTTATTTTCAAAACCGGGGGCTTGTGCCACAAACACTTCTCTATCTATAAAGTTATTAAGGAAAGCACATTTGACATCCATTTGGAACATTTTAAAACCTTTATGGGTAGCATAGGCAAGAAGCAACCTAATTGCTTCCATTCTTGCTACCGGAGTAAAAGACTCATCAAAATCAATACCCTCTTCTTGATCGTAACCTTGGGCCACTAATCTAGCCTTGTTATGAACAACCTTACCATCCTCACCCAATTTATTTTTGAAAACCCACTTAGTACCCGTTACCTTCTTACCATTCAGATGAGGTACTAGTGTCCAAACCTTATTCTTGTCAAATTGAGCTAGCTCTTCTTGCATGGCTTTGACCCAAGAGGGGTCTTCAAGGGCTTTCTTTACATTATTAGGCTCCATTTATGACAAGAAAGCAAAATTGCTTTGTTCGGCTTACTTTTTGGTTGAGGATCTTGTTGTTATACCTTGGGAGGGATCACTAATGATAAAATCATGAGGATAACCCTTCATGGACTTCCATTCTCTTGGTTTTCGGAGCGAGGTTGAGCTTTGATGAGCTTCAGCAAGCTGGTCTATTCCGGAATCTCTAACTGGTTCAGGAGACAAAACTGAAATGTCTTCTCCATCCTGATGAGACAAATCTGGACGGACAGGTTCTTCACTTGGGACAGCATTGGGACTTTCTTGACTTGGTTGATGGTTCATTTCTACTTCACTACCTGTATCATCATATAAAAGGGCACTGGGAATTGAATTAGTATCACAAAAAGACACATGTATGGATTCCTCTATGGTCCTATGATCTTTGAGGTAAATTCTATAAGCTTTGCTAGTGGTGGAGTATCTAACAAATATTCCCTCATAGGCTTTTGGATCAAATTTTCCAAGATTTTCTTTATTATTAAGCACAACATTTGCAACCAAAAATATGGAAATACTTAAGATTAGGAGGGGTTCCCTTCCATATCTCATAAGGAGTTTTCTTTAACCCTTTTCTAATGATAGTCTGATTCAAAATATAACAAGCTGTATTTACAGCTTCAGCTCATAAAAATTTTGGAACCTCATTTTCACATAGCATAGCCCTAGTCATTTCTTGAAGGCTCCTATTCCTTCTTTCAACTACCCTATTTTGTTGAGGTGTTCTAGGGCATGAAAAATTATGAGCAATTCCAAAATCATCACAGAATTTTTCAAAATCTTGATTTTCAAATTCCTTTCCGTGATCACTTCTTAAATGGGCAATTTTTAAATCTGTCATTTTGAATTCTTTTGCAAAGGGTTGAGAAAGCATGAAAAGCATCATTCTTATGAGCAAGAAAAAGTACCCAACCGAATCTAGAGTAGTCATCCACCACTACCAATCCATAATGTTTACCTTCTAAGCTTTGTGTTCTTGTTGGACCAAAAAGATCAATATGCAACATTTCTAGGCCTCTTGATAGAAATTCCATCTTTTGGTTTAAAAGAGGATTTTACTTGTTTGCCTAATTGACAAGCATCACAAGTAATATCCTTATCAAATTTAATATTTGGAATTCCTCTCACCAAGTTTTTCTTAACAAGCTTAGAAATTTGTTACATGCTTGCATGACCCAATTTCTTATGCCATAGCCATTTTTCAAATTCAAGAGAGGTAAAGCATGTTACTTTTTGATCTTTTAAATCCTCAAGAGTCAATCTATACACACTGTTACATCTCTTAGCTTCAAACAAAATATCCCCAGATTTTTTACAAATTACTAAACAATCCAATTTCCTAAAAATGACTTCATATCCAAGATCACATAATTGGCTTACACTTAGCAAATTGTGTTTCAAACCATCAACAAGAAGAACATCATTTATAAAAGAAAAAAAACTTTTACCAACTTTTCCAATTTCCACTATATTTCCTTTGCCATTATCACCGAAGGTGACAAACCCTCTATCATATTCATCAAGCTTAATGAAGAAGGTTACCTTTCCGGTCATATGTCTAGAGCATCCACTATCCATGTACCACATATTGTACTTTCGCTTAGATGCTAGGAAAACCTACAAAATGAGCTCAAGTGACCTTAGGTATCCAAATCTTTTTGGATCCTTTCACGTTAAACCATCTTCTTTGTCCCAATCCATTGTAGTCAAAAATAATTTTACAAACTTTGTTACCAATCATTCTTTCACCAAAGAAACATTGAATAGGAAAATGGCCATTCTGGTTGCATAATCTACAAAATTTATGAGAGGATGTTTTCACAAAGCTTGTTGGGTTTTGGAACCTTACATCATTCGAAGATGATGCTATGTTTGCAAAATAAGGTGTTTCAACCGATTTTGATGCTTTATGGAATCCTAACCCAGCTTTGTCATAAAGAGGTTTTTGACTAGCCAATAGTTGATTTAAATTTTCTGAACTTTGAGCAAATGTGGCTAAGTCCTCTTTAAGTCTTTTTACCTCTTTGAGCAGCTTCTCATTTTCTTCAAAACAGTTTAGATAAGCAACCACAGAATGTTGTTTTTCACACCCTTTTATTTCTGCTTTCAACCGCTTGTTTTCTTCAACAAGATCAACAGCGGTTTCAGCATCTCTCAACTTATCTTTTAGAAAACCATTTTCAACTTTAAGGATTTCAATTTGAGACTCAAGATTTTGGTTTTCAAGCAAGAAGTATCTGATTTTTTCAGAAAGGTGATTGATCATAAGATGAAGATCTTCAGTATCAGGGTTATGAAATACTACCTGTTCAACGTGATCTGCCATGAGACATGGTTGGGACTTGGTTTTTGATTCTTCATCTTCTTCTGAGTCATTTTCCAAGTCTTCCCAAGAAGCCATCAGTCCTTTCTTCTTTCCCTTCTTTGGCTTCTCTTCGTTCTTCAACTTAGGGCAATCGGATTTGAAGTGCCCAGTCTCTTTGTAGTTGTAGCATATCACCTTGCTGAAGTCTTTCTTTTGTTTCCTTGAGCTACTTCCCTTGCTTCTTTCCTTTAGTTTCACCATTTTCCTGAATTTTTTGGCAAACAAAACAAATTCGTTTTCAGAGGAATTATCACTGGATTCATCATCCAGGGGGTTAGAAATAGATGTAAGAGCTATCCCTTTTCTTTTTGAATCTTTTTTCAAAAAAGTATTTTCAAAAGCAAATAAATTTCCTCTCAAGTCATCATATGTCATGAAATCAAGACCACTACTCTCAGATATTATTAATGCCTTAGTTTCCCACTCTTTTGTGAGACTTCTCAAAACTCTCCTCACAAGCACAGATTCAGGATACTTGATCCCCAATGCATCCAAGCCAACAATGATGATGTTGAATCTTTCAAACATTTCATCTATTGATTCTCCTTCCTTCATTGAGAACATTTCATATTCTCTGTTCAGCATATCTATCCTGGTCTTCTTCACTAAGGTTGTTCCTTTATGAGTGACTTGAAGTTTGTCCCAGATTTCCTTTGTTGTTGTGTATCGTGATACTCGTCGGTATTCCTCGAAGCTGATTGCACAGTTGAGCAAGTTAATAGCCATGGCGTTGAGCTCCACCTTTTTTCTGTCTTCTTTGGTCCAACTAACTTCGGCTTTAAGAGAGACTACTCCTTCAGCACCTGTGGTGGTTGGATATTGAGGGACACTTCAGGATGATCTTCCAGAGTCTGTAATCTACTGCTTGCACAAAAATCTTCATTCTTTCCTTCCAATAAGTGTAGTTCTTCCCATTAAAGAGAGAAGGTCTGTTGCTTGACTACCCTTCCATCAGATTGTAAGACACCAGGTTTGAGCCACTATTTTCTGCCATCAGGATCTTTTTTCCAAGCTGCAAAGCTTGATCTCTTTGAGACCAAGCTCTGATACCAATTGATGGTTTATCAGTGGCTAAAAGAAGGGGGGTTGAATCTTAGTCCCTTTTTGCTGAATAACACTTGCTGCCCTTTTAAAATGCTTTAGGAGATATTTCTGCTTTTTGTCTCGTCACCAGTCAAGAGACATTTTCTTTTTGTCTCGTAACCAATGAGGAGATATTTTTCATTTTTGTCTCCTACGAACAGAACCAGAAATTAAGTAGAAGAGAAAGAGAGAATCACACCCAGAACTATCCTGGTTGAGCTGTTAAGTGCAGTGCAGCCTACATCCAGTCTCCATCACAACAATGATGGAATTTTACTATAATCAAACAGATTACAGACACTAATTCTCCCTAGGAACTACCCTTCCTATCCGGGACAAGTCCAAAATCTATCTCCAATTCTGAACTTGACTTGGTCACCTGCCAAGCTTTTAACTGCTAAGTGCTAACCCAACTTGCAAAGGGATTCCCACAGAATCATGATACACAACACAGATATACAAAGGACCTCTAAGGACATCTATGACTTTTTCTTTTAATTTTGTATACTCTGTCTTTTTTCGTTCAATGGCTTTTTCATACAAACCTCACTGTTTGCCTTTTTCCATGAGACTCAAGACAGAAAAAACTAAACAGAAAAATACAACATGAAACACATTGAAGGAGAAGAACTTCTGTTAGCTTGGGTAGCTATGAGAACTCTATACTTTCGCTCTTTTCTCCTTGCTTCAATCCCTGGCTGTTCTCCCTTATTTATAGAAGGGGAAGCCTCCAAGGTTGAAACTATTGAACCGTGCCAACTTCTTCTTCTTCATGCAAAAACCGGTTCGGCCAAAGAAAGGAGAAAGGAAACCAAATGCTATAACCAACATGCAATTACCTCTGTGTCATCGCTTCTCACCAAGCTTCATCAATCCGGGCCTTCCATCTTGACTTGCTCCCCAAGAAGGATTCCTAGCCCTTGATTGCTTGACAGCTCCTCCTGCTCTTATCTTCTGCCTCATCCTTCACGTAGCTACAGTAGCTACCTCCTGTAGTGGTTGAGCAAAAGTAAAGACGAGCCATGCGTCCAAAGGATCTTCTTCCTTTGACCGAGTTAGATTTTCTCCATTTTTAGGTATGGAGAGCTTGAGACTTCTTCTCCACTTCTTACCATAAGTGGCAAAGATCTCAGCCACACCCTACTGTGGATCTTCTTTTTTCTAATGCCATCATCACAATGGCCTCTCTCTTACAACTAGCTTCTCTGTGAATTTTACTGATAGCTTGCTTCATCCCTCCTTCCCTGCTAGACAAGACCGAAAGAGAGAGGAGAGAGAACAGAGAAAAGCTTGCAATGTAATTAAAGAAGAAAATGAAAATTAGTTAAGTTTACTTACACATGCCTAGTTTCTGATTTCTTCTTCTGATTACTTGCTTCTACCATCTTCTTCTCTGACAGTGAGATGACCGAATGCAAAGAGCCAAAGAGAGAGAAGAGAGAGAAGAGTGAAAAAGCTTTCAAAGGAAATAAAGAAGGAAAATAAAATCAATTACATTCAATTAAAAACCCACTTCCCTTTCCCGTGCCTTGTAACGTGTAAAGCATTAAAAGTAATCAAATCATTGTATCCTTTCTCTCTCAAGTTACCAAGGCACTTAATTAAATTTGAATTCCATCACCCATAGAGAATGGCATCTGTGGAAAGCATGCTTTCAATTAGAATTTGGATTCCACCAAGGTAAATGGGTAACGAAGCATGCTTGAGATCCTTGGACTTCATTCTTTGATTTATCAACTTTGGTTTATGGGCTTCTGATTTGAGCTTAACTCAATCTTAAAATTTAGCCACTTATATTTGAATTAATTTTGCCGAAGGCTGAATTTTCTTTAATGATCTATTTGGGCTTGTGATTTGGGCCAATTTAGTTTTCTTTTATTTCAAAGTATACCCACTTATATTAATTTTGCACATGGCTTGATTAATAACAAGTGGGGCTCATATTGCCTTTTGACCCAATATGAAATCTACACACTAACAAACATATTAAATAACCTATTGGAAGCAAATAACAATTTAATAATTTAATAATATTTGATCATCAAATTAGATATTAGTTTTCCAAACTCAACAATCTCTCCCTTGATGACAAACATTATTAAAGCTGAATTGAAAAGGATTAGGATTAGAAAATTTCCTTGATGATTTGGCCGAATCCTCCCCCTTAATGTGTGCCTGATTAACACAATATTCAAGAAAGCAAAAAACTGTGTACAAGCTCCAAAGGATTCCTAAAAGATAAAAATTTCAAGAATTTGGATCCTTTAAGACCGAGCCATTTTTCACAAGAAAATATTTTTCAAACACCTTAATAAAATTCCATAGTCCAGTCAGTATGCATGCATTTGAGCAAATAAATTTATCAATGACAATCAAAGCTCAAGTCGAAATTAATCTACTAACACAAAGTGCTCAAAACAGAGTCAGATCAGAGCATAAAACAGAGCAAAACAGGGCAACAAATCAATGAAACATACAAAGCATAACATGTCAACAAATCAATGAAACATAATAGTTTCAATTCAGCCCTTTTTCTCTTCTCCCCATTTTGTCATCAAGGAAGGACCCTGCAAAAAAAATGGAGAAAAAAATAATGCAGTCCATAATAAAACAGCATCAAAGTTAAGTTTGGTACAGTCTTTCAAGACAAATGAAAATAATTTCATTGAGTCAAATACACAGAGAGCAAAATGACTGAGCATTCAGCAGCAGCAACAACAAGGAGCAAACTTAGGCATTAGAATTTTCTTTATGATTTAAAAAAAAATAATGAGCCCATATCATGTGACTTGTGGGACTTCTTAGAATCACCCTAATCAACTCCATTTCAGTGAATGGTTTCTCTAGTGCATCGAGTCCATTGATTATGATTTAAAATATTTCGAACATTTTATCTATAGACTTTTCTTCTTTCATGAAAAAATAGCTCATAATCTTTCATTAGTATATCGGTTCTTATTTCTCTTATTTGATTTGTTCCTTTATGAGTGACTTGAAATTTCTGTCATATTTTTTTAGCAGATTTGCATCTGGAGACTTTTCTGTACTCTTCAAAACTTATGACACAATGCATTATATTTATTGTCTTGACATTTGATTCTGCTTTTTTTCTTCTTTGGTTGTCCATTCTCTATTTTTCGTTGGAATGACTTGTCCTTCAGGTGTTAGCTTAGTTGAAATCTCAGGTCTATTCATGATGATTTTCTATAGATTGTAATTTATTGCTTGAATAAATATCTTCATTCTCTCCTTCTAGTAGGAATAGTTAATTTCATTGAAATAAGGTAGACGATGGTAGAATTGACCTTTGGTTAGGTTGAAAGAAACTTGATTGGTCGCCATGGATCCTTTCTCCAAGCTTTTAAGCTTGCCTCCTAGAGCCTAAGCTCTGATGCCAATTGAAGATTTTATAGGTTTTGAGAAAGGGTGTTTGAATCAAGACACTCTTCAAAAATTAGAAGCGTAAAACAGAGTAAGCAGGAGATTTTTTTATTTTAGTCTCTTGTAACTACAGAAGATAAACAAAGAGAGAGTAGAAAGAACAACAAGTATCCTGGTTCAACCTCAAAGTGTAATGACATCTACGTCCAATTTTCACCATAACAATGGCAAATTTTCACTATATCCAATTCAAGATTACAATCACCAATTCCAAGACGAAGACAAAGACAAAAACAAAGACAAAAGTAAATGAACCAAACCGGTTCTTCCCAAGACAAATGAAGCAACTAACTCTGCTTCTCAAACTAATTCTAAGACCAAATAAACTCATAAAAAATAGAACAGAACCAAGACAAGATTAATCTGAAACTATGTTATATTTTCTTCCTAATTTATGATTTATCACTGATAGACCTTTTCAAGCAGTCACTTATATAATCATATGCTTTTTCTTTGCTACTAGAAAGACTAAAAAATTGAATATTAAAAGGAAGCAAAGTGAAGAAGAATGACACTCAAGTACCAGTGTTTAATTTTTGAAATATTCTCCTTAGATTTTTCTAAATCTAGTTCTTCTTCTTATATCTAAAAACAAAGCTAATGCTAACCGTTGCAGTAGATTATTTTGCATTAAAGACACAATTCTTTCCGCTTTTTGTGCATCTGCATTTTTTTCTTAAAGGATGATACTTTTTGCATCACACCTCCTTCATAATAACTTCAAATCTTACTATTAATGGATGATTCTTTCCAAATCAAATAAACATTAAAACATTTTATAACACGATAAATTAAATCATAATTATTTAATTATTCAATTTAAACTAATACTTTTCATCACAATAAATTGTAAAATCTTTTTTGAACTCAACAAGGGTATATAATTTAGTATACTAAAAAAATAGTCTCAAGAATATTTATTGTTACACAATTGTATAATTCTAGTTTTAATTCTTTAATTAAAAGCCTATACGTAATTTTTGGTTAATTTATTATTATTATTATTATTATTATTATTATTATTATTATTATTATTATTATTATTATTATTATTATTATTATTATTATTATTATTATTATTATTATCGTCATCGTTTTTTCTTTTTTGTAAATTTTTTGAGTTATATAGTTTTCAAAAAATATTCAATTATTTTTTACATAAATAATTAATTTCTTTTCCACTATGTTGTTTACTAATTCACAGAATTCAATTTTTATAATGTAGTATATTTTTTTACAAATATTGTATATATAACGTTCATAGTGTAGTTGCTTAAGAAATAAGTATAAAGGGTTAACTTTTTAAAATTATTAAAATATATAATTTAATATATTTAAAAGCAAGTCTCAAGAATATTTATTATTACATAATTGTATAATTCTAGTTTTATTTCTTTAGTTAAAAATTCATAGATATTTATTTTCTTACTTTAAAATATTTTTTATTATTATTTTGTAAATTTTTTGAAATATATAGTTTTTAAAAAAATTATCTTGGTTAATTATTGTTTACGATATAATGAAATCATATATCAGTACAAAGGTTTAATTTTTTGCAATTGTTAAAGTATTAGGATATATAATTTACTTACTATATTGAGAAGTAAGTTTCAAAATCATTTATTATTATACAATTGTATAAATCCAACTTTAATTATTTAATTAAAATGTTATCCGTAAAAAAAATATATTTATATACACACTAAACAACCTGCGTTGCTATGCATGTATCCACATATAATTTACTAATGTATAATGGTGGCAATCGAGTGTGTACTGAGTTGACTGAAATCGTAAAAAATTGCGTTTATAATGATTATCTAATTCATGGCAATAGTAGATTTTTTTTTGTTATAACATATATAGGGGTTTTGGAGCTCGTTATTAGCATAATGAGGGGCAGATATATCGAAGTACATAGCAATTCATTTTGGTTACATGTCATAAGATAAAATGAATCAATAAAACCATAACATGTAAAAATTTAAAGAAGACAGTTTTTAATTATAATCTCATTTGTAATGATAATTAATTTCTAAAGTTGGAATTCATCTTTTAACATCTGTTTTTGAAGATAGATAATTTTATGTTGCATGCATTATCACGGATAAAAAGCAATAATAGACTTTGACTTTTATTTAGGATAGAAAGTAAGTCAAGTCAACTCGAGTTCGATTCATTAATAACTTAATAAGTTGATATTGTGAGTTGGTGAGTTAAGTTTGAATTTGAAATTGAACTCGTAAATTAAATGATCCAAACTTAATATATATATAATCAATTTATTGTAGGTTAAATAAAAATGAAGTAGAACGTGACAAATCTAGTTAAATATATATATATATATATATATATATATATATATATATATATATATATAATTTATTGTAGGTTGAATGGAAATGAAGTAGAAACGTGACAAATCTAGTTAAATTGTTCAAGATAGAAGAGTATAGAGAGTAAGAGAGGCGCATTTATATATTAATGTTCTTAATTATTTAAAATTTTAGAGTCTTTTTTATATATAATTTTGTTGTAAGACATAAATAAAAAATTTGTAGTTGATAGATAGACAATATAAAAAAAATTGACTTTTTTAAATATTTTTTAATATGTATGTTGTAATTTATTGATATAGAATTATAGATTATGCTCATATTATTTGAATTAGTTTGTGAGCTTTTGATGAGTTCAGTTTGAGTTTAGAAAATATGCTCAATTATTAATGAATTAAGCTATGAGCCAAACTCAATTTTCGTAATCTGCTTGAGCTTAACCTAGTTCGACTCAACTTGGCTCACTTTCAACCCTACTTTTACTGCAGAATTATGATCAATTTTTAAGAAATCACACCATAAATGTTGTATATGAAGAAATTTTTTAAAATTTAACATGAAGTGATAAGTATTATTTTCTCTTTAATTTTTTTTCTTTCAATTACAATGAATAATATTATGAAAAATAGAATTGTTTGTATTTGTAGGTTTAATAAAAGAAAATATTGATGTGTTTTCAAATTTATTATTCTATTAGTATTTTTGTCTGTAATAACATTACAGGAATATATATATATATATATAACTACATCGAGTTTATCATGACATTATAGGTTATGGCATAAAAGATTTGTAAAATCAAACTACTTTTATAAAAAAGTCGTATGGGATAAAAGTCCCATTATTAACTAAGAAGAGCAAGGCCTTTGTAGATAAAAGAGTCAAATAATAAATTTTTTAGTTATTATTTTCATGTGAAAGAGTATAATTCTTTGCTAATAATTAAGTTTAACATTCATTATAAAAAATTTGAAAGAATTTAGTGTGTATACTTTTATATTTGATTAGCTGTTAAGTCTATTGCACAAATAAAAATAATTAATTTTCATCTTTATTGTTATTTAAAAATTATATTTTTTTCTCTATGTGTATAAAAATATAATTAGATATATATTTGTATAAAAAATTATATTGATAGTTCTAAAATCCAAATTAAATTTTTCTAAAATAATTGAATCTTGGTTATAATTATTAATTACAATATTAGTATTTTCTCTAAATTATATATAATAATATATTTGAAGAAAGAAAAATCAAAATATAAATTAAAAAATAAGTGATAAAAATTTGGAACTAAATAAAAAAATAAACATATGTATATAATAATAATATTTTTTATGTGAATAATATTATAAGATTATTTTTTAATTATATTTAATTATAAATTTAATTTATTTTTTTAATTTTATGAATTTATTTGAATTATATTATTTTATTAATTTTATTTTTATAGAACAAAAAAGTAGAGAAATAAAAAAGAGATAGAAAAGATAAAGAAGAAGAAGAAAGAGAGAGAGATAGTTTGTTAATTTTGAAAGAAAAGATTTTATTTGAATTGTAATAAAAGAATATTTCGTGATACATTTTATTTTGTCAAATTAGTAATATAAAATATAAATTATAAGTTATATACAAACTGGGAAAGGTAGAGTAAAATATAAAAGGAGAGAGAGGTAGATAAGAGGATGTAGAAAAAGATGTTTATTAATTTTGGAGAAAAATATTTGTCTCAAATTATAAGATATGTGATATATTTTGATTGTTAAATTAATAATATAATATAACTATATTTTAAGTTTAATATTTTGATTTTAATTTACTTTTAATTTTAATTTAATTTTAATTATAATTAGAGAATATCGTGTTACATATTTTGATTATCAAATATGTAGTTAATCATTGATAATGATATATAAAAAAGATAGAGCAGGTAAAGCTAAGGGGAGAGAGAAGGAGAGAGAGTAAGAGAAAAAAAATTCTTTAATTTTAGAAAAAATTAATTTTAATTAAAATAAAAAATGAACTATGATATATTTTGATTGTAAAATTAATAATATATAATAAATTTTTAATTATGGTGCTTCACTTATTGAAATATATTCGTCAATATATTATATGTTTTTTAATTTATGTACAAGTGTTTTATTATATATTATATAATACATCTATTTTTTTAGTATTTCTATATTTTCCTCTATAACTAATTTAATATATGAAAAAATTGTTAAGAAATATATTAAATACTATTTACGAAATTAAATCTTAAAAAATAATTGATTAAAATGATTGAATAAAAAATTAAAGATTAAAGTGAATGCATATCACTTATGAATAATTTTAAAAATATTCACATATATATTTGTAACATGTCCTTCTATCTGTGCAATACACAGGTTATTAAACTTATTTCTCTCTAGAAAGAAATTAAACGGTTATGAAAACAGTAATAAGGTAAATGGAAAATTTTAGAATATATTGTGGATAAAATAACAAACTGTATGAGAGTATCAATAATGTGTCATTAGGTTATATTAACCGTGTTAACGTGCTGTTATTAAATGAGGTGTATACATAATATATATCATTAAAAAATGAAAAGAAAATGAGTGAAATATTAAAATCTAGAGGGTGACATCTAGAATAAAAGATTTTTAGGAGAGATCCATCTTTGTAAATATATATACTTAATAACAAATTATAAACATTGTGCAAGTAAACTTTTTGTTCAATTCCATATTACTTGTAAAATATTCCATTATCTGATTCGGTATACTTATGATAATTAATCTATTCATCATTTCATAATTCATAAATTTTGACTCAAGGATATTATGAAAAAGTGAAATAAAATATAATAAAGTGATGAACCATGAAAAATTATTAGGTTTTCAAGTATTTTCTTTTTATACTTTGACAATCTTTATTTATTTATTTATTTTAATCATTTGATGACACATGAAGATAATTTGAGAAAAAAGCAAGAGAAAAAGAGGAGGGTTTAGGTAATAAAGTTTTTCTTTTATAAAATTTTAAAATTTAATCTCCTAATAGATCGGTCAACTTTAGACTGATCTACGACAGTGATATCAATTCCTTATTTTTGTATGAAATTCTTATTCTAGAGGGAATAAAAACCATAAGAGGAGATCGAAAATTTGGCTAAAATATTGTACAATAAAAACTTGAACTTACGAAGTTGTCTGAAAGGCAAAGAAGTCAATACGATAGAGCTTGGGAGGGGTTCAAGTTCGTGAAAACTTGAGACCTCAACATGAGAGAAAAATGAAAGAAGTGTAGATAGGCGATAAGGTTGAAAAACCCACTAATATGGTGGCCAATTTAGATCAAAAGCTGAAAAAAGAGCTAATCCAGCTCTTATAGGACAATTCCGACCTCTTCGCATAGAAAGCCTCTGACATGTCTGGAATCTATCCTGACCACATGTGCCACAAGTTAGTCGTATACCCAGGCTCACGACTTATACAGCAGAGACGATGAAAACCCAGCCCTGGAAGAGCACAAGTCATGGAGCAGCAAGTTCAAGCACTACTGGAGGCTGAATTTATAAGAGAGGTGAAATAACCTCTATGGCCAACTAATGTTGTATTCGTAAAGAAGTAAAATAAAAAGTGGAGGATGTGCATTGATTACACCGCCCTCAATAAAACTTGTCCAAAAGATCCTTACCCTTTAGGTCTTTACCTAACATTGATGCTTGGTGGATTCAGCTTCGGGGTACAAGTTTCTTTCCTTCATGAATGCTTACTCGGAATATAATCAAATTCCGATGTATAAGCCCAATCAAAATGATATATCCTTCATCACCCATAGAGCCAACTATTGTTTTGTGGTTATGCCCTTTGGGTTAAAAAATGTTGAGACAACATATTAGCGACTGAAGAACAAAATATTCTTACCCCACATTAGAAAGCTAATAGAAGTCTATGTAGATGATATGCTTGCCAAAACCAAGGAGGAAGCTAGCCTCTTGACCTAACTTGTCAGAAATGTTCAGGCAGTACGGGATGAGGCTAAATCCCACAAAGTGCACCTTCGCCATAGAGGCAGAAAATTTGTTGGGATTCATGCTCACCAAAAGGGGTATTGAAGCTAACCCAGACAAACACAAATGGTAAGCTAGTAGCTTTATCTAGATTCTTGGCTGGCTCAGCCTTGAAGCTGTTACCACTGCTTGCAATCCTTAGAAAATGGCATGATTTCCAATAGACTCAAAAATACAAATAAGATTTCCAAGAATTCAAACAACTTTTAAGCCAGCCCCCTATATTGACTTGACCTAAAAAGGGAAAAGAACTTGTGCAGTATCTAGTTGTTGCTAAGAAGGACATAGCCTTAGCTCTTATCCAAGAAGACGAGAAGGGACAAAAGCTTGCTTACTTCACAAGCAAGACATTGTAGGGGACATGATTGAACTATGAAAGGATAGAAAAATTTGCCTACGGCCTTGTCTTGGCTTCCAGAAGATTGCGGTCTTATTTCCAAGATTACACCATCAAGGTCCAAACTAACCAACGCATAAAGCATATCCTACAAAAAAACTGATATTACGGGATGAATGCTAGGGGTAGTGGAGCTATCTGAATTTGACCTGAAATATGAAGCTCAAACAACCATTACGTCACAGTACCTGACTGATTTCTTTGCAGAGTACGCAAGAGAGCAAAAAGGGAGCTCCACCACGTGGAACTTATATGTAGATGACTCATCAAACAATGTTGGTAGTTGGGCAGGAGTCATTCTTGAAAATGAAGAAGAAACTCGGATAAAGCTCTTAATGAAGTTCGACTTTCCAGCGTCTAATAACCAAGCTGAGTATGAAGCCATGCTAGCTGGTCTCCGAATGGCCAAAGAGGTCAGCACCTCAAAGGTCATACTCTTTAGTGACTCACAAGTAAATGGTGACTACCAGGCCAAAGATCCCAACTTGAAGATGTACTTGGAGAAGACACTAGCCCAGCTAGCCAAGTTCGAAGAAGCTAAGGTCAGACTTATAACTCGAAAACTGAATGGCCAAGCTGATGCCTTCTCCAAACTGGCCATTACTAAGTTAGGGGGCAATAATACAAGTTTGATCCAGAAAATCCGACATACACCATCAATGGCGAAAGAAGACGAGATAAGTTGGATTCGTTGACAATCTTCAACATGACTTTGGATGGATGAACCCAATCATTGAATACCTTAAGTTTGATATCCTCCCTCAAGAAGAAAAGAGAACAAGGAGACTGCTAAGAGAAGCTTAGATCTACACACTAGTTCATAATGTCCTTTACAGAAGGGGGATATTTACACCTTTGTTGAAATGTGTTCCAACTTCCACTACAAGAAATACGCCGATTACCGTCAGATTTAGTGGCTCACATTAGCGTCAAATTTACCCACAGATTTAGCGACGGTTTTGTTGTGGGATTTGTCATACCAAATAGTTACCGGCGGATAACCGTTTCCGATGGAAAAGTCGCCGATAACTATTTGGCTGGAACACTAGGCAAATTGGTACCAAACATAGCTTCTGAATTACCATCGGAAGAATCCGATGGTAGACATGATTAATAGAATGCTGCGTTTTGATGACCTCCAACGCGTTACCGTCAAATTTATCCACCGGTAAATTTGACGGTAACCGTGCACTAAATTCAAACCGCGAACCCTCTTTTCCGTCATTTCGAATTCGATCTTCTCTTTCTAATCTCTCACCTTCATCTCTCTCTTTCTTTCTCTCTCTCTCTCTCTCTAACCTCTCACCTCCCAGTCTCTCTCTAACCTCTGCCACCAGCCCTGTTGATCCCCAGAAAGTTGTCTACTTGAGGGAAGAGGTACAGAAGCTGACACAGGAGCTTCACTAGCAAGTAGAGTAGTCTAAGCAGAGGTACAACAACCTTTTTGCACGCATGGGAAGAGTCGTTGCCATCAACTTGGACCTGACAGAAAAGCTAGAGTAGATCAATCGGTTTTGACAGCAGATGGAGGAGTACAATCAGCAGATGCGCGCTGGAGCCAGCAGCGCTGCTGGTTCCGGCGGCAACACTGCTGGTGGGGCACCCACGCCAGCACCTTCTCCGTTGTCTCAGCAGGGGGACCACGATGATGACGCTGACGATTACTGGGATTTGTAAGAGTTAGCATTTTATTTTTTTCTTTCTTTACTTCAGTGTACTCTACTTCTGTGACATTAGTTTGTATTCAGACAATTTATTTTTAATAAAATAATTGACAATTTCTGCTAATTTTAGATTTTTGCTAATAATTTTGTTAACTTAAGTTGACTACTAATTGTGGCTTATTAGTGCCCAAAAGAATTAAAAATTAAAAAATAGTACCGTCAGATTAATCTGACGGTAGCTTTGGCATCATTTCAAAACTTACTGTCGGATTAATCTGACGGTAATCGTCAACTTAGTCTCAACAAATCCATTGAAAACATTGATAGAAAATCCGCCAATAATTAGCGTCAGATGGAAAAAAAATCCGTCGATAACGAGTTTCCATGCCTTTTATATCGTCAACCCTGGGACGATGGTAAATCTGACGGTAAACTAATTACCCACAAATTTCTTTGATGAATTTGATGGTAAATCTGATGGTACTCAACATTTTTCTTGTAGTATTCGAAAATCGATGAAGTCTTAGATGAAATCCACAGTGGCATCTGTGGAAATCATCTGGGGGTAAGGTCATTAGCAAAAGAAATTTTATGTATCTGGCTTTTATTGGTCAACCTTACAAAGAGATGCAACTAATTTCGTAAAGAAATGCCTACTCTGCCAGATGCATGCAAACTTTCATTTGGCACCACTAGAAGAACTCATTAGTTTTACCTATCCATGGCCCTTTGCAAAATGGAGATTAGACATACTCGGGCCATTCCCTTAAGCACCTGGATAGGTAAAATACCTTATAGTAGGGATCAACTACTTCACCAAATGAATCGAAGTAGAGCCATTGGCATCTATTACAGCTCAAAGAAGTCAAAAGTTCCTATACAAAAATATTGTGGCAAGATTTGGAGTACCATTCTCAACCACAACTGATAATGACACTCAATTTACTGACTTGACATTTAGAAGCTTGGTAGCAAGTCTAAAAATCAAGTACCAGTTCACATCGGTAGAGCTTTTCCAAGCCAACAGACAATCAAAAGCTGCAAATTAAGTTATACTGGCTGGGCTAAAAAGAAGGCTAAAAGAAGCAAAAGAAGCATGGGCTGAAGAACTTTCACAAGTTCTATGGGTGTATAAGACAACTCCACAGTCAATGACTGGAGAATCCCTCATTCGGCTAGCATTTGGTATAAAAACCATGATTCCCATTGAAATCAATAAAGAGAGTTCAAGGATGAGATTCTACAACGAAGTTGGTAATATTCAAGCCCATAAGGAAGAACTCAACCTCCTCTCAAAAGTTCGAGAACTAGATCGGATAAGAGAAAAAGCATTGAAACAAAGAATGGCTACCCGATACAACAACAAAGTCATAAGAAGAAACTTTGTCACAAATGACCTCATCCTGATCAGAAATGACATTGAGGTGCAAAGGTCAGGCAAAGGAAAGCTGACACCAAACTAGAAAGGACCTTATAAGATCATTGAAGTATTAGGAATAGGTTTTTATAAAGTGTCCGATGTCAAGGGTGGCGACCTACCCAAGTCGTGGCATGCTTGTAATATAAAGAGGTACTACATCTAGAAAGCAAACCTTATTCCCTGGTGTACTCTTTTTTCCGACTTCATAGTTTTACCAAAGGGTTTTTCTGGCGGGAGTTGATGAATCCATATTTGATGATAAATTTTAGATTGAATGGAGCAGATTTCATCATATAAACCCACATTTATTAATCTAAATAACGTACTTTTATGTTTTCTCTCTAAATTATGTCTAATTGTGAAAACATGCTATTTTGTGCTTAATTTAATCAGTTATATTTCACTTTCATTCTATTCGATACCTTGATGTTTTTTATGAGTGATTTCAGGTGTAATAGGTAGGAATGACTTGATAAGATGGAAGAGAAGCATGAAATTGGGAGAAAACATGAAGAAAAAAAGGAGAATACCTTTTTATAGTGTGCGTACGCACAACCTTCTGTGCGTATACACAAGAGAAAATCAGCAAGTGTGCATACGTACACAGTTGTGCATATGAACAAGTACCAGCGCGTGACTTCATTAAAAAGTCACGTGGCTCGCGATTTTAAGGGCTTTTTGTCCTATTTCTGATTGGTTTGAAGCATATATAGAAGGGGCTAGCAAGGGGAGAACATACCATACAATACAATACACTTAGGCATATTTTTATGTAGTTTTAGGTAGTTTTAGCTTAGATTTTCTATCAACTTTCTTAGGATTTAATTAGGGTTTATACTACAAGTCTACATTTTCTAATTTTGATCTTGAATTTTAGTTTGCTTCTATTGTAAGTATTTTTTAATTTTCTCCTGAATTATGCTACTTGTTCTATACTTTCTTATATTTTAATTCACTTAATCAATACATATATGCTTTTGCAATTTTGAGTTCTAGTTAATGAATTTGATGTTTAGTGGTTATTATATGTTTGTTGAGTTGTCCTTGTTGATTTTGTTCATTGGTTGTTCATAATTTTAAGTATTTTAACAATTTTGCCATGTTTCATGAATATTTGATAAACCCCAATTTTGTGGTTTATCTTGTGCTAAATTTAGGAGATTTTATCAATTTTTCTCACATTTCTTCAATGAAATAGCATGGTTTTGTAATTCTCCCTTAATTTGTGCTTAAGCGTAAAAACATGCTTTTTAGGCCCTTAAATTGGTGATTTTAATTTACCTTAATTCCATTCGATGCCTTGATGTGTTTGTTGAGTGATTTCAGGTTCATAAGGCAAGTATTGGATGGAAAAAGTGAAGAGAAAAGCATGCAAAGTGGAGAATTCATGAAGAAATAAGCATTTGGAGAATTGAGGGTCACGCGCACGCGTCATCCACGCATACGCGTGCGTTGGAGATTTGCAAACCACGCGCACGCATCGCCCACGTGTACGCGTGAGAAGGAGTTTTGGCCATCGACGCGCACGCGTCGCCCACGCACACGCGTGACACTTGGAACGTGAGTCACTTAAAGTGAATTAGGGTTCTTATGATTATTTCCATTTTAGATCTAGGTTCAATTTATTGTTCTCATCTTGTTTTCTTTACATTTTCATGCTCTAGTAGTTTGATTCTCTTAGTTTTCATGTTAATTTCCCCTTCATGCCTCTTTTATGTTAATGAACTCATGTTGGATTTGGATCTCTTTTAATGCAATTTAATATTTGATGTTCTTTTATTGTGAATTGAGTTGTGGATTTTACTTTCCTTACAATTGGTAGTTGGTAGATCTTATTATTCTTGCACATTTATTATGCTTTCCTTTTATGCCTTCCAAGTGTTTGACAAAATGCTTGGTTAGATGTTAGAGTAGCTTTTTGAGCATTCTTGGCTTGGAAAGAGACATTGGGCAATCTTGAGTCATTAATACCCAATTTAGATTGGTGATCTAGAGTTGTTAGTTAATATTGTTTCCATTGACTCTAACCTTTTGCTAATTTAATTAGGGAGTTGATTAGGATTTTTGGATTAAGATTAACTAGTCTTGTTTGACTTTCTCTCATGGAAGATAACTTATACCTTCTTCCAATATTGGAGATGACAAAATAAGATAAATTCTTGTTAATTATTGTTATTAGTGACTAGGATAGAAAGCTTATATTCTCAATCCTTCCCATGAATGTCTATCTTTATTAATTCCTTTCTTTAGTTGCTTGCTTTACTTCTCTTGTCATTTATTTTCTTGCTCCTTTCATCAAATCAAACCCCTCGTATTCCTTCATAGCCAATAATTGACCACTTCATTGCAATTCCTTGTGAGACGACCCGATGTTTCAATACTTCGGTTAATTTTTATTGGGGTTTGTACTTGTGACAACCAAATTTTTTATGTGAGAATTGTTTGTTGGTTTGGAGCTATGCTTACAACGAAGTTCTTATTTCTATAAGAGAAATTCTAGACCGACACTATAATTCCTCATTATCAATATGCCTACCATGTGTTTGTTGAAATGCCAATTTTGATTATGGGATAAATTTTTATTCCTTGGCTTGGGGAAAATGAGTATATGGGACACTAGAGTTATAATGTCTGACATTTAGTGATTGGATTGTTAGTTGTTCTTGTTTCCACTAACGCTAGCTTTTTACTAAGGTAATTAGTAAGTTAGCTAGGATTTGTGGATTAAGAACAACTATGCTCACTTGACTTACTCTTCGACGTAAATGGTTGACTAGGTGAGATTAATCCATTATAATTATCATAGTTGTGGTTATGACAAGGAAGCAATTTCCTAACTCATCCCAAGCCAAGGTTCCATTTACGTTTTGAACCACAATTCAATCATTTTGAGCCTTACTTGTCCATATTACATAGATAGTTCTTTTATTTGTTTATTAGTTCATTAATTGTAATTTTGATTGTCCTTTTTTTTAATTCCTTTAATTGTTTGCTTTATTATTAAAAACCCCCGATTTCATAACCAAGCTTGTGCACTTGTGGTCACTAATTCCTAGGGAAGACGACCCGAGATTTCAAACTCCCGGTTAATATTGTTTTAGATTTTGACATCTCTATTCTAAACTTTGGTCACGAGTCACCTTGTCGGTTGGGACTATACATACAACGCCAATTCTATTTCTTGAGAAAATTCCTAACCGACAATCCGGCTAGCACCAAGTTTTGGCGCTGATATTGGGGAGCTAGTGCAATTGAGTGCCATAATTTTGGTTGTTGTGAATAGTATGAATAGATGCTTTTTGGGTTGTTTGTTTGTTTTTGTTAGTAATTAGGATTTTGTTTCTTTTTTTAGTTGATGTCTTTTATTCTTAATTTCTTTTTTTATCTATGAGTTATCACCCTTGTTGCTTGGAGCTTGGTTATGATGATTTTGTAGGGAATTATAACTTTTACTTTGGATTGCACCATGGGATGGAGAAATCAATTGAGGAGGGAGCAACCTCCTCCATGTTACAATGAGCCAAACTCTCCCCAATATGCATACCCAAACCAAGGATATGGTGGGTTTCACATTGATTATGCACTTCCACCACCATATACCTATAACCCATACCTCCAACATAACCCTCAATAACCACATTTTCAAATACCACACCACTACCACCATCCACCTCCTTGCATACCACCTCAATACACTCACCAACATGAACTACCTTCCGATTATACTACCTTTTCCCCAACTAATGAACCTTCCCTCTTGTCTAATTGTGAAGTTCTCCAATCTTTGCTCCAAGAACAACAAGACCTTCAAGCCTTTCTCCAAGAGCAAGAAGAATTTCTGAGGAAGCAAGGGCACTTCATGGCTACCATAGCCGAAGCGGTGAACCGCTTAATTCTACTACGCTCAACTGATCAAGGCACTTCTCTTGAAGAATGTGAAGGATCACCTAAAGAGTGTAGTGAGGAGGAGAACATGAAGTCTCAAGTAGAAGGAGAGGAGCTAAGGCTTGGATCGCAACAAGAGGAGGAAGGTGAGATGAGTGGGCCAAAAAAAGTAAATGGAGAATTGGGGAAGATTGATCAAGATGTGGATTCCATCATTGATGATTTTTTTTTCCACATTGGTCAATCCCCTCAATGATCTTGATAAACCTTCCCCCATTGGATTTGAAGAGGAGGTTGATGTCAACTTTACACAACCTCCAAAATATGACTTAAGTGATGGGGAGGAGTGGAAAACGGTTGATAAAGAAGGAGTTGACAACCAAGAGGTGGAGCCTACAAGAGTAACTCCATTCAAGGAGCAAATTGAGTGGATGCTAATTTCATCGATGAATTTTATTGGCTCACATCAATATACTATCTTGGAGACGGATCACCAACTTAAGGTCCTTCTTGGGTTGTTACATGATGGAGAAAAGGGTGTTAGTTGCCAAAGGAGTCCAAGGATCATCAAGAAATCCAATTCAAGAATTGGACTACAAGTGGGATGTAAAGAGCAATTGAGTGAATTCCAGAGAGTGTTGAGGTGCTTTAAGGGAACTTTGGGAGTTTGTCCATCCGACTTGAAGCATAGAGATCGACAAGAAGGGGAACGGGAAACTAGAATATGGGATCCGGATGAGCTTTAAAGACCAAGCACGGATGGAGATTCAAGGAGGAATGGAAGCATAGACTACCCTAACAAGAGTCTCCTCAAAAAGTCCATCTTAAGGACTATAAACCAAAGTGCTAGGTGGGAGACACCCTACCATGGTAACATCTTTCTAACCCTTCTTGTTTATAGTCTTAGTTCATTGCATTTTTTCTTGTCTTAGCTAGCTTAGGATTAGTTTAATTTTGAGTTTAGTTAAGTTGATTTTTGTATGGATCATGTGTTTATGAAGTGATGCATGTTTTGAGGCTAAAAACTCTTGTTAGATAACATGGTTGGTGCCTTAGTGATTCTAAATTTTTTGGAGAAACAGGGCATTATGCGTATGCACACTTTTCCTAAATTCTGCTACTCGTGCGTACGCACCCTACTATGCGTACACACACTCGTTTGCATAGCCTCTACTGGGAGCGCTCGCATACTCTTGTGCGTTCGCATCCCAGTCTTTTTCCCGATTTGTGCGTCACACAAGCTTGCGCGTACACACACCATCCCTTTTTCGTACATCCTGTGCATACGCACCTTGTTGTGCGTATGCCAACTCATTTGCAACCCTTCTGACAAGAGTGCTCGCACCTGTCTGTGCATGCGCATCCTAGCCTTTTTCCCACTGTGCGTATGCACACACCCATGTGCGTATACACACATGATCATTTTCTTCTTTAAAAACATATCTCCTGTTGTGCGTACGCACAGGCCTTGCGTACGCACACTTCTTAAGTTCTTTAAGGTCCTTGGCCGAGGACATCCTCTCCTGGTAAAGATGAACGTTCCTCTCCATAATCTGCTTTCTCTCGGCGACGACCTTAATGCACTCTTCGTCTACCAACTGAAGTTGGGCAGTATCTGACTTCATGGCTACCTCTTTGGCCTCCCAAAAAGTCTTGACCTTCTTCGACTCCTCCACCTCCTTCCGTAGCTCAGAAGCCTCCGACTGAAGCGCATTGGGAGGAGCTTCCTTCAGCTTCTTCATAAAGTTTGTACGCACCCCGACAGCACGGATGCCCTCGTTAACTAGCATTTCAATATTTTTTAATACAGTGGGGTCATCCATAGCAATATTGTTGGCTGAAAGGATGTACTCCTTGGAAAATCTAAGTGCGTCAAAAGTCAGGTCAAAGACGCTCTCGAACAGGTTGGAGGGGGACTTCTTCTTCTGAGAAGAGCTTAAAGTTGACTCAAAAAATGGAGGTACAGCAGCATCTGAGCAATAACTGTCCGAGGTGGAGGGGTAGGAGAAGTTTCCAAAGTCGGTTCAAGAAGAGAAGAATTTGTGTCAGGTCAATAGTGGGATGGGGACCGTTTTCTCAGCCTCAAGTTGTGTCGCTTGTGGGTACTAACATTCTCCCTCGCCCGCCTCAACTTGTAATGGTCAGTGCTGTTTACCATTTTTTCTGCAAAAAGGGGAGAAATTCAACAACATGAACAATTATTGAAAAAGCTATCTACAAAAATAAAAACTACCTAACTTGGTCGAAACATAGCTCGACTTTGCTAGTAAAGATTTTTTTTGTGGAAAAGTCTGGAGATAGACCCTAATCCTCCTGGAAGAGAGCCACGAGAAACTGCTCCTCCTCGTCCAGATCCTCAAGGTCATTTCTTACTATCGTGGATTCCTCATCCCTGTTTAAACAAAACATGTATTGTGACCTCTCATTCAGCCAGAAAGGTCGGGAACCCTCTACAGGTTAGACTTTAAAATAATAATTTTTGAAATCACAAAAAGACTCCTCAAAAATTGAAAGAATCTTTCGACCTTGAATAGCTCGAAAGGAAGCCCACTGTTGTTTCTTGTTACTAAAAGGCTTGGTCAAGTGAAAAGGGTAAAAAGGGACTTTCAAAGAAATTGAAAGCTCAAGAGTCCAGTAGACAAGTTGAAAAACTTTCATGAAACCCCATGAGTTGGGATGCAACTGAGTAGGAGCTACTCGACAGGACAATAATATGTCTTGCTCAAAATTAGTAAAAGAAAACCTAGCACCAAGCAAGCTTAACAAAAAGGCACTCATACATAAAAAAGGAAGTGATTTTCTGGCCTATCAAACCGGGCATAGCAGACCCACTCCTCAAAGTTAGGGTCTCTAAGGTGTATTTCTCCTCATCCTCCTATTTAGAACAAATTGGGTCTATATTTAAGTCAGTTTTTTTAGGATTTCTCTATCCATCACCGACAGAATCCCTAAAACAGTGGTATTTGCCCAATCTAAATCTTTTGGTATGTTGGAAGGAATGATTTGTATTACGGATTGAGACATAGAGTATACCTACAAAAGGAAAAACAACTAACCATGTAAATATTACTATATGTTGGACAACATGGTACAACAAGTCAAATCATCTTCAACAGAAAGCACAAAGCATCTCTTTCCATTCTCAACAACAACAAATTCTAAAGTATGACTTTAATAATCAAACTTTCAAAATGGCATTATTATCAGAAACAACAATGACGCCATTTAAGGCAAGATAAACCCCTAAAATTACACACATTCCACCAAAGAAAACATTAAGCATGTTGTCACAGAAAGTAAGAACTTAAAAGAATGCTCAGATAACAAAATTTCAAATAGAAAACGACATCTTTCCACTATAAACAGATACATCAAGAAGCACTAAAAACCATTTTTAGTGAATTTTTCAGAAATCACATTGCAACTACCCAATACCCCTAACAAATCCCTACAAAGATATTACGTCATAAAATCCCAAAAGCCATATTCAACAAAGTTTCCTCATGCAAAAACTATGCAACAAGTTCTCAGAGAGGTACAACAAACATTTCAAAAGCTATTTCTATACTAGAAATCAACAAAAAACCACAAGCATGCAAGCAAAGCAGAAAAAGAACTAGTAAGAAAGAAAAAGTACCAACCTTTGATAACGGAGAGTGAAAAATAGCACGCGCAACAACTCTAGCAAAGGCAACCCTAAAGTGCGTAATGAGCAGTTTCGGGTGGAAAAAACCACCAAGAGATAAAGAAACTTGAACGAAATGGTGCTTAGTGAAGCAAACAGAGATTTCAGAAACAAGAAAGAGGAAGCAATTTCACAAAGGAGAAAAAGAAAAAGGTTTACGCGAAGGGCCAAGTATATATAACTGTGAATTGGGTAGGGTAAAATAAATCATCTATCCCACTTTAAATGACATGCGCGGTTACCAAGGTAATCGAAAAGACACGCGAACAGTTACAAAATATGAAAACATAACGTCACATCAGTTTTAAAATCACGTCGAGTTTTCCAACTCGTTCCCTCAAATCACATCGGGAATCTAACGTCATCGACCTGTTCAAGACAATAATAAGACTCGAAGAACGACATGATTGACTTACACGAACTCCGCCTTGAGCCGGAGCACTGTTCATACCCTAACCCAAAAAGTTAGGTCCAAAATGACTAAAGCCCACTTTAGAGTCCAAAGTCACTTTCTCTACGCATTAGACTTCATTTGTCCGACTTAACATGCAGAATTTTAACTGCACCAACAAACATGTTCATATATTCAAATATAAGGTCTCAATAACCCATAGTAAAAAAGGAGAATAACCACCCACCGTTATAGGTGGATAAGTTATAGAAAGGTAACAAATTTATCTTTCCTGCTATATAAATACCATAATAAACTCAGGTATTTCTCAATCATAATCTACTAAAATCTGTCTAAAACATTTGCTAACTTAGGAATCGGAATCTCTTGTAGATACCATCCCTAATCTCACCAGAAGATCTCGAACAGCTTCATCCTATTGAAGAAGACGCCAATACCACCACAAAGGCATCTGAACCACATGTCTTACTGATTTTAAATAACTCTCGAAACACTAGGTATATATAAAAATTAGTTACTAGATTTAAAATTTTATAAAATATATATTGAAATATAAAATATATTAAAAAGTTATAAAATAATATTTATATTTATACATAAATATATAGTAATTATTTTTTTATACATATTATTTTTGTAAAAAATTGTACAGCTAAAATAAAAAATCGAAAAGTTTAATATATTGTATGATATTTATTAGTTTTTAAACTTTTTACATTTATTTAGAAATAAAAGATAAAATTAGTTCAATATTTATAAAAAAATATAACAAAAACACGTATTTTAGAGAGAGAGAGAGAGAGAGTTGAAAAGAAGGAAAGACTGAAAGAGACATAAAATTAGTGAAGACCGAAATGATTCCTTCCAGTAAATAAAAAGAAAAGAGAAAACGTGTGGTCTTTTTGGCGGAAAAAAATTACTGTGAGCAGATGAGGCCTTCTACTATTATTATTCTCTCACTCATTAATTTTGTTGCTTAAAGCTTGCCCTCCTTCCTCTCCCCCTTATCCTCTCTCTCTCTCTCTCTCTTGAGAAAGAGAAACAAGCAAACAAGTCATTCATTCGTTCATCAATCTCCCATCTCAAAGGAATAGCAGGCTATGCTCCACAAAACGCAACACACAAACAACAGAAGCCAATTTGCTGGCTATAGCCCACTTACACATCCTACTTGCGGGTCATCTCTTTCACAAGCACACAAAGTGCCACCCCCACCCCACTACTCCTCCCCCCAGTCCCTACTACTCCCGCTAAATACTTTCTACAACTATACAACAACGCCTAATTACTAATTACTAATTAAATTAATAGATCTAATTATATTTATTTTTCAGCAACAAAACCTCACTTGGATCGGTTCTTTTTTCTTAGAGACTAGGAAGAGAAAAAACGGTTACAGTGTTAGAGAATTGAAGAAACTTGGGTTGTATGCTCAGAACTCAAAAGCAGAAAGTAAAGTAGATCATGGAATTGGAAGCTGATCATAATCACCATCACCATGACCATCAAAACGGAATCAGAACCAGACCTAATTTCCCTCTTCAGCTGTTGGAGAAGACTAAAGACGTCGAAGACTCAGTCGCGGAACAGCCATGCTCCACCGCGGCCGAACAACCCGGTGAGGGAGTAGGCACCGCCGTCACTTTACAGGACCAACAACAGAATAGCACCAAGAAGCCGCCGCCAAAGCGGACCTCCACCAAGGACCGGCACACCAAGGTGGACGGCCGCGGCCGCCGGATCCGGATGCCAGCGGCCTGCGCCGCTCGCGTGTTCCAGTTGACGCGGGAGTTAGGGCACAAATCCGACGGCGAGACGATCGAGTGGCTACTACAGCAAGCGGAGCCGGCGGTGATCGCCGCAACCGGCACCGGCACCATCCCCGCCAACTTCACCTCGCTCAACATCTCACTTCGAAGTTCCGGGTCTACCGTTTCGGCGCCGTCACACTACTTCAGAGGAAGCTACTTCAATCCTAGCACGTTCTCTTCGGCCGCCGTTGCGGCGGCTGTCGGCGGCGGAAGGATCCGCGGCGGAGCTGGCGATAATTGGGAGCGTAGCATGGGCATGAATATGAACATGAACATGAATATGAACATAGCAACGATGGAAGATTCTAGAAGGTTGTTGTTTCCAGGTTCATCGGAGAATTGTTCTAATTCCATGGGATTGAACTTCAACCCTAGCACCGTGAATGCCGTTCTCCAAGCAAAGCAAGAACTTCGTGAAGATGGCGCCGCCGCCGCTGGTGGTGGTGGAAATCTTGATTTGGATGGCGGTGATTGCGACGGAAACATGGCTAGAAAGAGAAGAATGGAACAAGAGGTTTCGGTTTCACACCAGATAGCAGGAAACTACTTGTTACAATCAAGTACCGCGGGTTCGGTTCCGGCGAGCCACGCTTCGAATCCCGCAACGTTTTGGATGGTGACTGGGCACCAAGGCATGAATGGTGGTGGCGGCGGCGGCGGTAGTAATAATGATCAAATTTGGGCAATTCCGTCACTGGGGAGTGGTGGTGGAGTTTATAGAGGGGGTATGCCTGGCGGTGTTGGTGGGATTCATTTCATGAATTTTGGTTCACCAATGTCTCTTATGCCTGGTGGACAACTAGGTTCCGCCATGGTTGGTGGCGGCAGCGGCGGTGGTGGAGCAATGCTGAGTGAAAGCAATAATTTAGGTATGCTTGCAGCACTTAATGCCTATAGGCAGATTCCGGCCAATGGCAGTGGCGTTTCGGAGTCTCCGGCGAGCACTGGAAACCACCAACATCACGGTGGAGATGATGGGCATGAAACAACAAGTCAACAGCAACATTCTTGAGGATCTAAATAGTTCCACACATATGTGTGTATGATCTTGATCATCATCATCCTCATCATTATTCTAGCTCCCTTAATTTTTGTTTTGTTATTATTAATTAATTTACTTGCTTCTCTTAATGGTTTCCAAAAATATATTTTTAATACATATATATAAGTTATGTCGTCCAATATTTGCAAGAGAAACATGCAGGCTCAAGTTTGATTGCGTTTTATACATATGTTGAGTTTCAATATTCAATTTCGGTGTGATTTTTGGCTGAACTCGTATTAGGGTTTGAGAAGAAACTATATATACTTATATTATTATTGTATTATTCTACTTTTGTGTGTGTGTGTGTGTGTTCGAGTTCTTATCAATTAATCACATATAGTTGTTGTTTGTGTAGCACTGCTGCCACAGAACTTTCTGTATATATATCACCTCTCATAATTTAATTTAGTGTATACTATACTTCTATATATGTCCTCAATTTTAGTAATGTTTTGTTAAAATGGAGGTTATTACTTTTATATTATAATGATAATTAAAGAAAAATTGCTACCATATATATATGGTGGTGCTCGTTAATTAATTATAGCATCATCTTCTAAAGGAAATCTGCTGGGTAGGTTCAGCAACTCAATGTGAAGATCTATTATTAACAATAATAACTGCGGGAAGAAATTATTAAGCGTACGAATTGAATTTTGTGTAATTATTTATTTATTTTACTGCATTGTTGAGTTGAAAATAAAGAAGATGCTGTGGCTTTCTGGTGAGGTACTGCAACCACTGTCACATGCATGATGCATCCCTTATTGCTGCAGTTTTTGAATTATGTAAGTGTACTATATACAATAGTAGCTATAGTTAGGGACCAATATATGTTTATATGTATGTTATGTATGTACATGTAAACATGTAGATGCCTTTGGATATATAAAGTGCCCACTACATACTTGAAATAATAACAATCATCATTGATTCATTACCCCTTTTGATGAATTTGTGTTAGTTGTTGAATTGGTTTTTCCTTTTTCTTTTATTTTTAATTCAAAAAAAAGTTTAAATAAATTATTTATTACTGATCGAGTTGATGTATATAATCATAATGTCACTAGGTGAACAATGGTTAGTTACATTATTGTTTAGTTTCTCTTTTTTTTTTCCCTCATATATAGGTTGGAATCTTGGGTAGAGTTGTTGATTTACATTATTGGTACAATGTGTGGAATAGGTAGAAATGTATATGATCTTCTAGGCTAAGAATTCATCATCATTTCATATCACCTATTTTGTACGCTTTGCTTCTATTATTCTGAACAGTTGTTTTCACAAATTAACAAGCTAGCTATTCCAGAAGTAGGTTTTGTGTCGCAAAGTAAATTTGTCTAATGACTCTCTCAGATTCATAATTTTTATATAGAAACTTTTACTTAAAATATTTGTCCTTCTCTGTTGATTCTTTAACTACTATTAAATAAAATTGTTCTAGTAAATAATTCTTCATTTTAAATTTCTTAATTAATATGTAAATAACTAAAAAATTAAAGATCAATATTTTGGAGAAGATGAAATATTTTGTTGTATATATGGTAATTTTTAAGACATGTAATAGGATAACTTAATCATCAGTTTATAGCTTCTTTCTGCTTTGTCTTTTGGCTTTGCATATAAAAATCCTAGTCTAAAATTATTAGTGGACTGGAATGTCGGAGACGTTTAGGATAATATTAAGCATAATATTAAACTAAAAAAAATATAGGTATACAACTCTTATTAACCAACTAATTTTAAATAACTATAATTAATAATTAATACTTTTATATTTTTAAAAATAAAATTTAAATAATTATTAATTAATAACCATTAGTTAGTATAGAGTGCAGTTCAAAAATATTTATTAACTAGACTCTTTTAATTATTAACGAAATTGTATTAAACTTTAGTATATATTTTATGGGTGTCACCTCATTAAAAAAAAAATTAAAAACGTTGCTAAAGCAAAAAAGCAATAATAACCTATATGGTTGATGTGGCAGGCATTAAATGGTACAGCATAGATGAGCTCTTTTATTCTAAACTCATAATTTAAAAATCGTTATACTCCTTTATATAATTTTGTTTTTAGACCGTGACTAACTATTATAAAAATGTCAATATTATGTTGAGTGACAGTTTGCCATGTAGTGTATTTTGCAAATACAAATGAAGAGATTCAAATCTCTTATCCTGCAGCTAGCTTTATGTTTCTTTATTTTAAATGTCGACAATGGAAAAGAAAAGAAAAAAAAAAATCTCTTTTGTTCTCTTGTTAATTGACAACTACATCCTTCTTTGTTTGTTAGCTTTTTCTTGTAAGTTGTCACAACAACTTAAAAGATTTGAATTTTATAAGAAAATGGAGCCCTTATATATTTAATGAGTTTAGACTTAAAGGTATAAAATTGTTTGAACCTATTCGAACGGTAATTGTACTACTTCAAATTTGCATAAACAAACGAATCATCATCACCATATCAATTGAGAAGGTTATGTTCTTGGTATAGACTAATGACTTCACTTACATTGAACTATTGAAGTATGGGTCACATGCATTTCATCTTTCGAAATTCTTCAATGCATCGTCAGGAAAATTAGTTATTTATCAACTCAATTTCTCAACTTCATTTATTCATTTGGTATCCAAAATTAAGAAAAAATATTTTCGGAAGACTAGGTAGTCATGTTTTGTTTCCACATCTACTATATGTTACAATTGAATTTATCATAACTCTCTCTCTAACACAGTAATTCTTCTTACTCAGTTTTTTTATGAAAGAAATATCGACTGTGTTTTTTAGTCTCTCATTGATTTATTGAAAAATAAATACCCATATTTTATGATCTTGAAATCGCATCATTCCAAAATTATATAAAGATGATTATATCAGGGAGTTATGAATGCTTTATATTAATATATTACTGGAGTCCAATATTATATTATGGAATATAGACAGAAATTTGTATGCACGTCCATGCATTAGGCATTAGTAATAATAAACAGTGCATGGCGCAGTACTTACATAGGGTAGGTAAGGACCTATATATATAGGTATGTTAGACTGGGGACCTTGTTAAGTAAACAATGAATCTCAACGGAAAAAATAAATAAATAAATAAAATTAGAGAGAGGAGGAAGAAGAAGGTCAGCGATGATTAACCATGTGCGTAAGCCTTGTACGAAATAGTACATAAATTATCATCAACTATTGCTAGCTAGCTAGTATGTATTCATACAACTTAAGAAGGTGGGTTTCATCAGGGTATAGATGCTTTTTCCTACAGAAATTGCAGATTTTCCAAATTCATCGCAAAACTATTAACACGTGTTTATGTTGATCGCTTGACCATACTGATAATCTCAAAATATTGGCTGTTTTTTTTAACAGTATGTCATATAATTTATTTTTAAAATTAAAACTAATAAAAAATTATATAAATAATTATATTTTTAATAATATTATTAACAATTAATAATTGTGTTAGCAATTGTTAAAAAATATTCATTTAAAAATATGTTTTATGATAACTTAATAAAAAAACTTTTATTAACAATAGAGTAAATATTTATCCAGTACATTTGATTAAGGAATAAAGTGATGAGCGAAAATTGAAGCTTATGGATATCAGCAAGTAGTGCACTGGATTGCTCAAATAATATCACTGGAAGTGGATATCGTTCTCACAAATTTTAAAGGATTGAGCAAGCAAATATTATATTAAATACCTAATTAGATTAAAAGAATATGGATTGAAGAAGACAAGATTAAGAGCTTTAGAACTTGAATATTTGAATGTTTGAATGCTTATGGACAGAGAACTTGAATGCTGATTTGGGAGAAGACAGTGATGGTGAGAGTCAAGAATTTTGGAGATGTTTATGCTTCTAGAGAAATTAAACCTTGTTTACTTATCTTGAAGTTTGCAAAGATCATTCATGACAAATCTTTAGTAACTGATTTCCAATTCTTTAGTTTCTTAGTTTTTCAAGCATTATTAATTAGTTGTAAATTAATTAATCAAGATATTAAGCACAAAAATTGATTTAATTTTCTAATAAAATGTAAAAATAGTCTTTAGGTCGAATTACATATCACATTGATGCGTGGTGGAAGTCATCCAATTAAGAATTCAATATAGAAATAGCGTTGTGAGTATAGTTCTTAACCAGCTAAAATTTGCTCATCAATTTAGAAAGGTTGTCACAAAACTTAGAATAAAAATACTGGGAGTATGAATCCCAGGTCGTCTCCCAACGAGTTGACAAAAAAGGTGCTATCTTATTAATCAGGAGTTTTTCGAGAATTTTGAGAGTTGAATGACAGAAAATAAATAATTGTAAATTAAAAGAGAATTATACATTCTAATTAAAAAGTCTTGACTGGGAAAATGATTAATTGGAAGTTCCATCCTTGTTGGAATTCTCTCAAGTGTAGTATAAAGAGGTTGTTATTTTCACTTAGTTAACCCTTACTAAATAAAGGAAAGTCAAGTGATTGAGCTAACTCTTATTCGCAAATCCTAGTCCTCTCCCTTGGGAAGGTCTAGCGTTAGTAAATAGAGAATTAGCCAACAACTTCCAATTTAACTAATCACTTGAGCATTCCAACTCAAGTGTCTCCTTTTAATCAACCCCCATGTCAAGTTGGGAGTCTACTCCATCAACATGGATACCATCTTCGTTGTTGGGAGTAGGAAATAGAAAAGAGACATGATAGACAATAGCTACAAATTAATTAAAAATAAAAGTAATCCTTTGTATTAATAAATTCTAAAAACAATCCAATTGTAACTCTAAACAAGAATTAAGAATATGGAATAATAAAGGAGAAAGAAAACAAACTAGAATAGTGTCTTCAACGGAGGTGATGACTCTTCAATATTGATGAGAGGAACTTTTGCGTGGTCTAGAAATTTGCGGATAAATCCTCGTTGCAAGTATAGTTTCTAAACCTTCAAAAGTCTTTTCATACAAACGTTTTGGTTGTCACAAGTAACAAACCCCTTTAAAATTGATAACCGAGTATTTAAACCTCGGGTCGTCTTCTCAAGGAATTGCAGGGAGGTATGTTCTTATTATTGGTTATGAGTTTGTAAATTGGGGTTTTGGAAGTAAGGAGGAAATATGCTATATGACAAGTAAAATAAAATAATAATAATAAAATCTCCTGACAAGGTATAAGAATTGGAATTCCTATCCTAGTTATCCTTATCAGGTGTGAAGAGAATTAGGTTTTAATCCCACTTGGTCAGCCTTTATTAAACAAAGGAAGGTTAAGTGGACTGATTTGCTTGATTCTCAAGTCCTAGTCAACTCCTGTGGAGAGACTAGTGTTAGAGCAATCCTAGCTCAAGCAGAATCTGACAATTTCAATCACTTGCTGAGTTTGATAACTCAAGTACTACCAATCACTTGACCAAAGCCAAAAGGGAGAAAAATATCTAAATTAAATTAAAAGCATCAATATAAATAAAGCAAAACAATCTTAAATCTGAAAATACCTCGAATTGCATTAACAAAAGAAATTAAATCTGGCATAGATGTTCATAAATTAAATTGAGAAAATAAATAAAAAGAACATTGAACCTGGGATTGAGAGTCACTCCTAAAACTAAGAGAAATCTTAAATCCTAATCCTAAGAGAGAGGAGAGAACCTCTCTCTCTAAAAACTATATCTACTCCTAAAATTGTGAATATGAAAGCTTGTTTTTGAATGGATGTATTTCCCTACTTTATAGCCTCTAATATGTGTTTTCTGGGCCTCAAACTGGGTCAGAAATAGCCCAGAATTTGCTGGTTGCGAATTCGAACACGCTGATTTTTGTCACTGCGACGCGGCCGCCTGGGTCACGCGGTCGCGACGCCTAGCGTCAGGGTAACTATGAAATATTATATATCAAATTGAAGCTCCGGACGTTAGCATTCCAACGCAACTGGAACCGCGTCGTTTGGATCTCTGTAGCTAAAGTTACAGCCGTTTGAGTGCGAGAGGGTCAGGCTGACAGCTTTGCAGTTCCTTCAACTTCTTGTATTCCTTCCAACTTTGCATGCTTCCTTTTCATCCTCTGAGCCTTTCCTTCCCTGTAATCTCTGAAAGTACTTAACACACATATCAAGGCATATATTGGTAATAAGAGAGGATTAATATTAGCAAAGATAAGTCCAAAGAAACATGTTTTCCATTAAAGCACATAATTAGGAAGGCAAATATAAAACCATGCAAATAGTATAAATAAGTGGGTAAAGAGTAGATAAAAACCACTCAATTGAGCACAAGATAAACCATAAAATAGTGGTTTATCAACCTCCCCACACTTAAACAATAGCATGTCCTCATGCTAAGCTCAAGAGAAGCTAAAAAGAAGTGAAGAGGAATGATAGAGAGTATGCAATGCAACCTACGAATGTAACTACATGCAGAATGATTTTTCCTACTTAGTTAAAAGTAAACAAATCTTTTAAGAACAAATATGAACTGGATTTCACTAATTCAACTCATAAAAATGAAGTACAAATAGACTTGTAAAAGAAAATAGCTTGTGAAAGCCGGGAACAAAGAATTGAGCATCGAACCCTCACTGGAAGTGTATACACTCTAATCACTTAAGTGTTTTAGGTTCGATTCTCTCAATTCTCTACTAACCTTGCTTTCTAAGGCTTGCTCTTCATCTAACAATCAACATAAATTTAATGCACAGATACACATATCAAGAGGTCTTTTAAGGGTTGTAATGGGGTTAGGGTCAAGGTAGGATTGTATTTGGCCAAGTGGACTAAAATCTGAATCCTTAATTAACTTAAACTTTCCACCTAACTTTAGACAATCCATGTAATTATAATACCACATCTAACTATCCATTAACCATGTTTTCCACATATTCATGCATTCTAATTTCAAGTACAGTACATATGCATTGCTTTCACTACTTACTTTGGGGCATTTTGTCCCCTTTTACTTATTTGCTCTTTTTCTTTCTTTTTCTCTCTCTCTTTATATATATATATATATATATATATATATATATATATATATATATATATCTTTTTTTTTCTTTTTCTGTTGTTTTTCTCAATGCATATGATTAAATTATTGAATGCATGAATATGTCTTAAACATTTCTTTCACATTTTCATAAAGATATATAACACCCAATTCTCAAATCAAATGTTTCGAAACCCACTTTTCCCACACTTAAATCATAAGCACCCTCACTAGTCTAAGCTAACCAAGGATTCAAATTAAGGACATTATTGTTTTCCGCTTAGAGTTAGTGATGAGCTAAAATAAAGAATAAAAGGGGTAAAAGAGGCTCAAATTGGTTTGCAAAGGATAATGAAAGGTAAGGCCATATGGGTACGTAAGCTCAGTGAAACAAAGGCCTCAATCATATAAGTGCATGTATACATCAAACCATGGAAATATAGAATTAAGCAAGACAAAGATCACAATTTTAGAGAGAAAAACACACACCAAAAATAAAATATTGGTTGGTAAAATGCAACCAATTCAAATAGGCTCAAAAATCTCACTGGTTTTGTATGTTCGAGCTCTAAACCATGTTCCAGTATAATATCTCTTCAAAAAAGTGTAACATTAAATTTTATTCAAATTAGTGAAATGCTCTAAAAGGTTTCTTGAAAAAGAAAATATTATTTCAACCAAGTGGTAAAATATGCACAAAATTAAACAAATATGTAATCAAACATGCAAATGCAACAATGAACAAACAAATAAAATAAAAATTTTGGTGTTGAGTCAGGAAATAACTAACCCATGGAGATCGGTATCGACCTCCCCACACTTAAAGATTGCACCGTCCTCGGTGCATGCTGAGATGTGCAGGTGGACGGGTTGCTCCAACTGATGCTTTTCTTCAAGATTTTGCAGATGGACTTGTCTGTCTCCCCATGCAAACGTCTTCCGGTTCCCTTCCGGGTGGCCATCCTGAAAGAAAAAGGGAAGAAAAAGTAACCCAGTAATAAAGATAAGAAAATAAATGAAGTATGGGTGGGTTAATGCCAAATGAAAAGGTTCTCATTTACATGGAAGCTTCAACATATGCGTGAGAAAACAATAGAAGCACATGGCATACTAGTGGTGCAAAATTTGCAACAAAGGGGAGGAGTGTGGGTAATGAAAATATTAATATAAGTTCATGTCAATGCAAATGAAGTGCAAGTATCATAAAAGATTGGCATTGGCAGATAAGTAATATCATCCCACAGTGGAAAACAAGTTACTAAGCACCAAAGTAAATTCAAGAAAAGATGCAACAGTTGAATGAGAATTTTTAACACCAAAGAAAGAAAAATTAATTTTAGGAAAGAAAATAAAAATATGCACAAAATTAAGATGCAATGAATGAAATATGCAAATAAATTAAGTATAATAAAATAAAAGATAAGAAGAATGAGAAAGGAAAGACATAAAGTAAGAAAGAAAGAAGAAAAGATAGAAGAAATTAGGATTAGAAAAGAAAAATAAGATAATTGGCACTAATCTGGATAGGTTGTGCGACGCTGGCGACGCGGACGCGTGAGTGACGTAGTCGCGTGGTGCGCGATAAGGTTAGGTGACGCGGACGCGTGGGTCATGCGATCGCGTGGCATGATTTGTGCGATTGGTGCGAGTGCAGCCTTGCATTCGCACAACTCTCTGTTTGAAATGTATTTTTGCCAAAAATCTAGGTGACGCGGTCGCGTGGTTAACGCGATCGCGTGGATGGCCTTTTTTTCCAATATGACGCGGACGCGTGGGGCACGCGTTTGCGTGGTAGGGATGGTGCCTCTAGCACGAGTCCAGCCCAATTCCAGCTCAACTTTCGGCCATACACCCTTTCGACGTCGATTTTCAGGTCACGCGGCCGCGTGGGTGACGCGGTCGCGTGGGAGGCCAATGTTCCCACCTGACGCGGACGCGTCAGCGATGCGGTCGCATGGGGTCAAATTATGCTAAAGGCACGCCTCCAGCCACGCTATCGCGTGACTCTCTGTTCGATTTTTTTCTTTTCAATGCACTGGCGACGCGGACGCGTCAGTGACATTGCCGCATCGCGTGCGTGCTTTTTTTTTTTAATCTGAAAAAAAAATGCAGAATGTAGTGTTAATATGAATGTGATGCAAAACTCCAAGTTCAATATAATAAAATAAAATAAAACTCGAAAACAAATAAAACTAAATAAAAATGAAAAAGGAACGATCATACCATGGTGGGTTGTCTCCCACCTAGCACTTTTAGTTAAAGTCCTTAAGTTGGACATTTGGTGAGCTTCCTGTTATGGTGGCCTGTGCTTGAATTCATCCAGGAATCTCCACCAATGTTTGTATCTCCAGTAACCTCCGGGGTCCCAAACTAGGCATGTAAAGCCCTTAAGAAGCTTCAAACAGATTCTTAGGCTCCCGGGATGACAACTGTTAGAGCAGATTCCAGGATCCCAAACCTTGCTTTTACACCCATTTTTGTCGGGATCTGTATGTTTCCAGCCGGGTGATAAGTAATTTGAATTCTCACTGCAGCTACCAAACAGCTTCCTAGACCCATTCAATTGAGCTCTACACCAACCCTTGCGTTTAAACTTAAAGCTTCCAACCATAATAAACCTGGCAGGACAATTCTTACCACTGGCCATCTTCCTCTTACTCTTAATGCCACAAAGAGCTCTAAGTTGACCATCCGTCTCCAGTAGCCCATATTCAAGTGGAATTAGAAAGCTAAGGGATATGAATTTTACCCACTTGAATGTTGTGAAGGATGATGGCAACTTAGGGGGAGGTATTTCTAATGAAATTGCAAGCTCCACTCCCTTGTGCTCTTCTCTGACAACTTCCACCTCCTTGTACGCTTCTTCAATTTCAACCTCTTCCTCTTGGTAGCTTTCTTCCAATTCAATCTTCTCTTTACTTCTTTCCAAGGGCATGGGAGGTTGTGCTTCTTCTTCTTTAATCTCCATCTCTTGATTAACCTCTTCCAAGTCTTCAACTATGATATGCTTTGGAGGTTGTACACCCTCCTCAACATCAAATGCAACCGTCTTGAAAGGAGGTTCTATAACCTGACTTTCCCATGGAGGTTCAGCATCTCCTAAGTCTTCAACCACTTCTTCCTCTGCAACTATTATGGCTTCCTCCACTTGTTCCAATACAAAGCCATGTTCCTCATTGTCCACCGAAGTTTCTAGTGTCTCCTTCATGCTTTGCTCTTCTTTTGATTCTCCACATGTAGCCATGGGAGTTCTTTGAGTGCCTAGATATTGGGAAGCTATTATATTTACTAACTCGCCTAAGGCGGCCGCGAAATTTTGCACACTCTTATTCATCCTTTCTTGTCTTTGAAGAATAACACGAAGTCTGTCATCCATTGGAGGTTGGGGTGGATATGAGGATTCATTGGTTGGGAGAGAGGGTTCATAATAGGAAGGTGGTTCATCTTGATAATGATATGGAGATGGTGAATATTGAGGTGGTGGTTCATGAGAGTAGTTGTGTTGAAAAGGTGGTGGTTCTGTGTATGGTTCATTTGGCTCATAAGGTGGTTGGTATGGTGGATACGGGTAAGGGTCATATGAAGGTGAATGGTTGTAGTTGGCTTGTGGGTGTGGTGGTTCAAAGTTGTGTTGAGGAGAGGGTTTATAGGCATATGATGGTGGTTGTTGATAGTCCATTAGAGGTGGTTGTTGCCATGAGGGTTGATTAAATCCTTGTGGCTCCTCCTATCTTTGATTGTTCCAACTTTAATGCCTGTTCTCATTGTAATTTCTTCTTCCTGCAACATAATTGTAACCAGACTCATAGCCAAAGGGGTGAGAGTTCATAGTAGCAAATAAAAATTAAAAACAAAAATAAAAATAAATTTAAATTAAAAGGTTATTTAAATTTTGAATTTTTGAAATTTGAAATTTGAAAATTTTTAAATTTGAATTTTGAAAATTTTTAATGAATTTTGAAATTTGATTTTTGAAATAAGACAAGATAAAATAAAAATTTTAAAATAAAAACCAATAACCTCTTAACTTAAGAAAAAGCAAAAATAAAAACAAAAATAAAAAATAAAAACAAATAAACAAGCAAAAATAAAATATTTACAATAACCAATAATAAGGCACACGTTTGCAATTCCCCGGCAACGGCGCCATTTTGATGAGAGGAACTTTTGCGTGGTCTAGAAATTTGCAGATAAATCCTCGTTGCAAGTATAGTTTCTAAACCTTCAAAAGTCCTTTCATACAAACGTTTTGGTTGTCACAAGTAACAAACCCTTTAAAATTGATAACCGAGTATTTAAACCTCGGGTCGTCTTCTCAAGGAATTGCAGGGAGGTATGTTCTTATTATTGGTTATGAGTTTGTAAATTGGAGTTTTGGAAGTAAGGAGGGAATATGCTATATGACAAGTAAAATAAAATAATAATAATAAAATCTCTTGGCAAGGTATAAGAATTGGAATTCCTATCCTAGTTATCCTTATCAGGTGTGAAGAGAATTGGGTTTTAATCCCACTTGGTCAGCCTTTATTAAACAAAGGAAGGTTAAGTGGACTGATTTGCTTGATTCTCAAGTCCTAGTCAACTCCTGTGGAGAGACTAGTGTTAGAGCAATCCTAGCTCAAGCAGAATCTGTCAATTTCAATCACTTGATGAGTTTGATAACTCAAGTACTACCAATCACTTGACCAAAGCCAAAAGGGAGAAAAATATCTAAATTAAATTAAAAGCATCAATATAAATAAAGCAAAACAATCTTAAATCTAAAAATACCTCGAATTGCATTAACAAAAGAAATTAAATCTGGCATAGATGTTCATAAATTAAATTGAGAAAATAAATAAAAAAAACATTGAACCTGGGATTGAGAGTCACTCCTAAAACTAAGAGAAATCTTAAATCCTAATCCTAAGAGAGAGGAGAGAACCTCTCTCTCTCTTAAAACTACATCTACTCCTAAAATTGTGAATATGAAAGCTTGTTTTTGAATGGATGCATTCTCCCACTTTATAGCCTCTAATCTGTGTTTTCTGGGCCGCAAACTGGGTCAGAAACAGCCCAGAATTCGCTGGTTGCGAATTCAAACACGCTGATTTTTGTCACTGCGACGCGGCCACATGGGTCACACGTTCGCGTCGCCTAGCGTCAGAGCAACTATGGTATATTATATATCAAATCGTAGCCCCGGACGTTAGCTTTCCAACGCAACTGAAACCGCGTCGTTTGGACCTCTGTAGCTAAAGTTACAGCCGTTTGAGTGCGAGAGGGTCAGGCTAACAGCTTTGCAGTTCCTTCAACTTCTTGTATTCCTTCCACTTTTGCATGCTTTCTTTCCATCCTCTGAGCCATTCCTGCCCTGTAATCTCTGAAAGCACTTAACACACATATCAAGGCATCTAATGGTAATAAGAGAGGATTAATATTAGCAAAGATAAGTCCAAAGAAATATGTTTTCAATTAAAGCACATAATTAGGAAGGCAAATGTAAAACCATGCAAATAGTATGAATAAGTGGGTAAAGAGTAGATAAAAACCACTCAGTTGAGTACAAGATAAACCATAAAATAGTGGTTTATCAAATATCCAAAGCGAAAGCATAAAATTATAAAACTATGAATGTAAAGAAAACCTAGAGGAAGAGTAATTTTTCTCTCTCGATTCAGATCTAAAACTAAAACTATGCTAATGAGAATGTGTCTTGAGTCTCTGCATGTTTCCTGGCTCTAGTCTGTGTTTCTGGGCCAGAAACTAGGTCAAAATTCGGCCCGAAATCGCCCTCAGCATTTTCTGTTATTTCTGCAGATCGCGTATGTCACGCGTACGCGTTAGTCACGCGTACGCGTCAGTCACGCGTACGCATCGCTGGTCGTCTTGGCGTGTCACGCGTACGCGTACGCATCATCTAGCGGAACTCCAATCCATGCGTACGCGTCAGGCACGCGCACGCGTCACTGCAAGTTTCTCCATGTCACGTGCACGCGTGAGCCATGCGTGCGCGTCGATGCTCGCTGGTTATCTCCTTAGTTTCTTGTGTTCCTCCCATTTTTGCAAGCTTCCTCTCCATTCTCTAAGCCATTCCTGTCCTATAAAGCCTGAAACACTTAACACACGGATCACGGCATCGAATGGTATAAAGGAGAACTAAAATACACAAATTAAAAATTCTAGGAAGCAAGTTTTCAACAGAATAACACTAGGAAGGAATTGTAAAATCATGCAAATCATATGAATAAGTGGGTAGGGACTTGATAAAAACCACTCAAATGAGCACAAGATAAACCATAAAATAGTGGTTTATCAACCTCCCCACACTTAAACATTAGCATGTCCTCATGCTTTGCTCAAGGAGATAAAATAAATGAGTAGGAAAAAGTAAGACTCATGCAATGCAATGCAACCTATGTATGAATGCAACTACATGCTAAGATGTTTCTATCTACTTGGTTAAAAGTAAATAAGTTCTTCAAGACAAACATAAATCAAATTCCACTAATTCAAATCATACAGTAAAGACAAGTAAACTTGTGAGAAGATAGCTCATAAAAGCAGGGAACATAGAATCAAGCATTGAACCCTCACTGATAGTATATGTGCACTCTAATCACTCAAGTGTATAGGGTAATCACTCTACTCTTCTCTAGTCATGCTTTTTAAACTTTGTTCTTCACCTAACCAATCAACAAGTATTTAATGTACCAATACAAACATCATGAGGTCTTTTCAAGGTTGTGATGGGGCTAAGGAAAAGGTGAGGGTATATATATGGTTAAGTGAGCTATAAATTAAATCCTTAATTAACCTAAGCTTTCACCTATACACACTCTCTATATACTTTTTAAATTCATGCCTAGCTACCCAGAATTCCCACTTTTGCATCTCATACTCATGCATCAACTTTTCTTTAGTTTTATCACATATGCATTGATTTTTCATTAACTTAACATTGGGGTAATTTTGTCCCCTTATTTATTTAATCAATTATTGAATATTTTTGAATTTTTTTAAAGTATAAAAGTAAACATAACATTATCAATGCACATGGATTTTTAATTTTTCTGGTCTCGCATGAGTAGGTACCCAAATTCCCAATATTTTATCATAACACATTCCCTATTAACCCATGTTCCCACAGTTTTTCCACACTTAGTTAACACACAATCTCTATCTTAAGCTAACCAAAGATTCAATTTGGGGTAATTAATTTGTTTTTCTGCTTAAGGCTAGTGATGTGATAAAATATAGAATAAATGGAGATTAAAAGGCTCAAAGTGGCTAACAAGGTGATTTAAAAGGGTAGGCTATTTGGGATAAGTGAGCTAATAATCAAATAATGGCCTCAATCATATGCATGCATATAACACATTAAACACTGGACATATAGAGTGGAACAAAATAAAATTACAATCATAGAGAAGAAAACACACAAGAATGAAATATTATGGTTAAATAATGTAACCATGCAATTAAGCTCAATTCTCACAGGTTGTGTGTTCTTTAACTTAAAAACCATGTTCCAATTTACAGTCTTCAAACAAGTTTAACATAGATTTTTCAATTTTAAATTAGTGAAATTTTCAAAATAGAGTCTTGAAAAGAAACTTGTTATTTTTCAACCAAATAGAACATGCATGCAAACACCTTATTATTATGCAAACTATCCTATCCTAACAAAAGAAAAATAACTTATTGGTGCTAAGAAAGAGCAGTTACCTCCGAAAGTAAGGTACTGACTGACCTCCCCACATTTAAAGCTTGGCACCGTCCTCGGTGCCATCAGTGAGGAACAAAGGGGGACTGGTAACAGCATCTCCACAGTTGGGGTTGTCATGGCTTCTTGTGCTGGTGGATGAAGTGGAGTCCGGAGTGTATGGTTCTTCTTCAGTTGGGTGGTTGCCAACAATCAGCTCCTTGAGGTATGTAAATTGGCACTTGTTACGGCGCTCTATTCACTTTGCCTGCCGGTCAAGCTGGTCTAACCTCTGAAATATCTGAAGGAGCAGTTGATTTGTTGAAGGTGCTTGTGATGTGGAAGGAGAAGGAGTATCTCCGGCCGGGTCTGCGGTTTGGCTGATAGTGGCTGCTGGAGGTCTGATGTACTTCCCATTGGGGACAATCTGATCATCCCGCGGAAGTATGGTCTTGGTGTCCCCAGCTCTGTAGGAGACTCCGGCTGCCGAGACTAGGTCTGAAACCAAGTGGGAAAGGGTAGGTTGCCCACAATTTGTACGCGTCCCATGGCGTCCCGGAGGTGTCTTGGTAGGTTGAGAGGCTGGTCTATAAGGACACACCAGAGAAGAACAGCCATATCTGCAATGAAGGAGGACTCGTGAGTGCTCGGAAAGACGTAGTGGGACATAATCTGTGCCCACACTCGAGCCTCCAAGGTGAATGCTGAAGCCAATATTCCCTTAGGGTGAGATCGATGGTATCTATAGATCCATCTGTTGCCAGGTTGTGCGATAACTCTGAGGACGGCGTCCTAGTCAAATTGGTATGTCTGGTGTTTGAAAGAGGCTTCTTGGTATGCGTCCAATCCTTCTGCAGCAGGGGGAAGATTCAAGGCTTGCTGAATAGCCTCTTCTGTTATGGGGACTTGCTTCTGATGGACATAGACAGACTGCAGGATTGGCATATGGGAATTGAAGTAGAATTCAACTACCCATGAAAGATTAACCTGTCGTGGCTGTCTCCGTAGGAATCCCCATTGTCTTCGCTCAATGCAGAGCTCAACAAATTCAACAATGTGGGTCGAGAGGATGAGTAGTGCTCATTGTTATTGTTTCTCTTTTTCATCGAACTTGATGATCCTCTTGACTCGCTCTGTTGATGGCTTGACTGCTGTTGAAGATAGTTTCGCCGCTAGTGCTCTTTTTGTTTCTTTCCTTGCTGGTGGTTTGGGAGTAGCTTTCTCTTTACCCTTTTTGGTGGCCATCCTGGAAAGGGAAAAGGAAAGTAACATGTAAAGCTAAGGGTTAAAGCAAGAAAGAGGATGGTACAAGTGATAATCATTGCACGGTAAAGAAGGATGTCGTTAACACATGGTTGCGACTACATGTGAAAAGTTCATCAATGGAAATATAGCAAGTGCATGTTATGGCAAGTAGATGCAAGATGTTTATTGGCATGCCGGCAAAGGCATGAGTAGCATAGATCAAGCATCAAAAGCTAACTTGTATTATCATTCATAACAAACTGACCCACGTTTGTATTGACAATTATATTTAATTAATAAAATGTTTAAGGGATTTTGTGAAAAATAGGCATTAGAGTAGAATGATAGAATAATAAAAAATGTACAATACCATACGGGCTTTTTCACAAACACTTAGTATGCATGGTAGATATGTTATTGAAAGTATTAAATTTGAACATGCAAACAACCCAAAAATAATTATTGATAATTGTCAAACAACTCCTTAATAATCCACAAGCAATTATGGAAGAAAATAATCACCTGATTAAATCTCTAACACCAATCAAAAGAATGTAAAAAGAAAAAGAAAGACAAAGAAAACATAGAGAATGAAATTAAAAAGAAAAAGAAGAAGAAAACATAAATAAAAATAATAATGAAAAAGTAATAAAGGAAGAAGAAAAGAACCTTAATGAAGAAGATGAAAAAGGAAAGAAAAAAGGAAAAAGTAAGAAGGAATAAATAAGAAAGAAGGAAGAAGAAACAACGATAATAGAAAGATAATTAGGATTGGGGGGTTGGGAGATTTGAAATCAGGCGCTGAAGTGGATTAGCTGTGCGTCGCTTGCGACGCGTACGCGTGCTTCACGCGTTCGCGTGGGTTGCGCTTTTTTCAAGGGACGCGTACGCGTCCTTCACGCGTTCGCGTGACCTGAATTGTGCTATTGGCGCGAGAGCAGTCTCGCACACGCACAACTCTCTGTTTCAATATGCACATTGCCAAAATATAGGGCGACGCGTGCGCGTCAGGGACGCGCACGCGTGAATGGCCTGAATTGGAAAAATGACGAGTACGCGTGAAGGACGCGTACGCGTGATGGGGTTTGTGCTTCTAGCACAACTCCAGCCCCACACCATCATAACTCTCTGGCCATACACTCATTTACGCCAATTTTCAGGGCCACACGTACGCGTGGATGACGTGCACGTGTGGAGGGCTAATTTTGCAAGTGACGCTTATGCGTGGGCGTGTTTGTGCCTAAAGCACGCCTCCAGCCATGCTCCCGCGTAACTCTCTGTTTCATTCTTCTTGGCTTTGCATGCACACATGACGCATACGCGTCAGCCACGCTTGTGTGTCGTTTGCTCATTCTCTTTTTTTTATTTTTTATTTTTTATGCAAATGCAAATGCAGACTATATGCAGATGAATATGCAGAAATTATGAGAAGAGTTACTAAGAAAAAAATAAAGTAGAATAAAATAAAATAAAACTAAGACTGAAATGGAACGATCATACCATGGTGGGTTGTCTCCCACCTAGCACTTTGCTTTTACGTCCTAAAGTTGGACGGTCTTCAAGCTCATTCTGTTTCTGTTGGTGGGTCCTTTTGTCATTATTTTTACATAGTTTTTAGTATGTTTTAGTTACTTTTTATTATATTTTTATTAGTTTTTGTGTAAAAATCACATTTTTGGACTTTACTATAAGTTTGTGTGTTTTTCTGTAATTTCAGGTATTTTCTGGCTGAAATTGAGGGACCTGAGCAAAAGTCTGATTCAGAGGCTAAAAAAGGACTGCAGATGCTATTGGATTCTGACCCTCCTGTAATCGAAGTGGATTTTCTGGAGCTACAGATGCCCAATTGGTGCGCTCTCAATTGCGTTGGAAAGTAGACATCTTGGGATTTCCAGAAATATATAATAGTTCATACTTTTTCTGAGATTTGATGGCCCAAAATGGCATTCAAACGCCCATCAGAGACCCTTTTCTGGAGTAAAACGCCGGAACTGGCACTAGAACTGGAATTAAATGCTCAAACTGGCACCCAAGCTGGCGTTTAACTCCAAGAATGGCCTATGCACATGTAAAGCTCAATGCTCAGCCCAAGCACACACCAAGTGAGCCCCGGAAGTGGATTTCTGTACTATCTGCACTTAGTTACTCATTTTCTGAAAACCTAGGTTACTAGTTTAGTATAAATAGCACTTTTTACTATTGTATTCGAACCTTGGAATAGAACTTATCACGTTTTGGAGGCTGGCCATTCGGCCATGCCTAGACCTTTTTCTCTTATGTATTTTCTACGGTGGAGTTTCTACATCTCATAGATTAAGGTGCGGAGCTCTGCTGTTCTTCATGAATTAATGCAAGTACTATTGTTTCTCTTTCAATTCACGCTTCCTCTCCAAGATATAATCTCGTACTTAATTCAGTTAAGTCAGAATGAAGCGGTGACCCGTGACAATCACCCACTATCTTCGTTACTCGCTTAGCCAAGATCTGCGTGCCTGACAACCACAAGCGGTCTACATGATGTTCAACGTAGTCATTGGACGACAGCCGGAGTATATTCTCTTGGGTCTCTAAGCCACGATTCGCATCGTCTCTCCTGACAACAGAGCATCCGAATCCGTGATTAGAACCTTCGTGGTATAGGCTAGAACAATTGGCAGCATTCCTGAGATCCGAAAAGTCTAAACCTTGTCTGTGGTATTCCGAGTAGGATCTGGGAAGGGATGATTGTGACGAGCTTCAAACTTGAAAATGTTGGGCGTAGTGACAGTGTGCAAAAGGATAGAGAGATCCTATTCTAACGCTAGTGAGAACCGACAGATGATTAGCCGTACGGTAGCTATACCTGGTATTTTTCATCCGAGATGAGAAATCCGACAGTTGATTAGCCGTGCAGAAACTGTACCTGGTATTTTTCATCCGAGAGGATCATACAGCTTGCCATGGAAGGGAGCACGCATGATTGGAAGAAGACAATAGGAAAGCAGAGGTTCATAAGCAACAAAGCATCTCCAAACGCTTATCTGAAATTCCCACCAATGAATCACATAAGTATCTTTATTTTATTTTATGTTTTATTTATCTTTTAATTATCTAAACCTCATAACCAATTGAATCCTCCTGACTGAGATTTACAAGATGACCATAGCTTGCTTCAAGCCAACAATATCCGTGGGATCGACCCTTACTCACGTAAGGTATTACTTGGACAACCCAGTGCACTTGCTGGTTAGTTGAGCGGAGTTGTGAAAAGTGTGAATCACAATTTTGTGCACCAAGTTTTTGGCGCCGTTGCCGGGGATTGTTCGAGTTTGGACAACTGACGGTTCATCTTGTTGCTTAGATTGGGTAATTTTATTTTATGTTTAAACTTTTTATTTTTTATTTTTGAAAAAAAATAATAAAAATAAAATGTTTGTTCTTCAGAATTTTTAAGAATGAATTCTAGAGCTTCTTGAGATATGTTGAAGCCTGGCTGGCTGTTAAGCCATGTCTAATCTTTTGGACCGAGGTTTCCACTTTCCATTGTAGAAAGGACATGTCTGTAACTATTATGCTAAAGCTTGGCTGGCCATTTGGCCATGTCTAATTCTTTTGGACCGAAGCTTTAGACTAAAATTACACTAATCTTGGAATTCTTATTAAAAATTTTGAATTTCTTTATTTTCTATTCCCAAAAAAATTTAAAAAAAAAATACAAAAAATTTTTAATAAAATCATAAAAACCACAAAAAAATTTGTGTTTCTTGTTTGAGTCATATGTCAAATTCTAAGTTTGGTGTTGATTGCATGTTTTAATTTTTCTTAAAATTTTCGAAAAAGTCATGCATTGTGTTCTTGTTTGATCTTCAAGTTGTTCTTGATGATTTTCCTTGTTTGATCTTTAATTTTTCTTGTTTTGTGTCTTTTCTTGTTTTTCATATGAATTTTCGAATTCATAGTGTCTAAACATTAAAAATTTCTAAGTTTGGTGTCTTGCATATATTTCGTTTCTTAAAAATTTTCAAAAATATGTTCTTGATGTTCATCATGATCTTCAAAGTGTTCTTGGTGTTCATCTTGACATTCAAAGTGTTCTTTCATGCATTATTTGTTTTGATCTTAATTTCTTATGTTTTGTATCATATTGTTGTTTTTCTCTCTCTTCATTAATTCAAAAATAAAAAATAATATATTTTCCTTATTTTACTCATAAATTTCAAAATTTTTGGTTGACTTAGTCAAAAAAATTTTAAAATTTAGTTATTTCTTGTTAGTCAAGTGAAAATTTCAGTTTAAAAATTCTATCTTTTCAAATCTTTTTCAAAAATAAAATCTTTTTCATTTTCCTTCTTAACATTTTCGAATTTCTTAAATAAATTTTCAAAATCTTTTTCTTAATTTTATTTTATAATTTTCGAAATTATTGCTAACATTTAATGTTTTGATTCAAAAATTTCAAGTTTGTTACATTCCTGTTAAGAAAGGTTCAATCTTTAAATTCTAGAATCATATCTTTTAGTTTCTTGTTAGTCAAGTCATCAACTTTAATTTTCAAAATCAAATCTTTTTAAATTTCTTTTTCAAATCTTTTTCAAAATAAATTTCAATCATATCTTTTTCAAAACTTTTCCTAACTTCTTGTTTATTTTCAAATCTTTTTCAATTAACTACTTGATTTTTTGTTTGATTTTAAAAAGCTTACTAATTCTTATCTTTTTCAAAACCACTTAACTACTTTTTCACTTCTCATTTTTGAAAACTAACTAACAACTTTTTCAAAAATCTTTATAATTAATTAATTTATTTAGTTTTCAATTTGCCTTTATTTCTTTTCTTAAATTTTAAATTCTAACAAATAATTAAAATAAAAACAAAAATATTTTTCTTTTATTTTAATTAATATTCGAATACTCTTTCTCTCTCTCTCTCTCTCTCTCTCTCATCTCTTTCTATTTATTTATTTATTTACTAACACTTCTCTTCATCTAATAATTCGAACTCTCTCTCTCTCTCTGTGTTCGAATTTCTTCTTCTTCCTTCTTAATTCTATTCTTATACTCACATAAAGGAATCTCTATATTGTGACATAGAAGATTCCCGATGAGCGGATAATTTAAACGCTTTTTGATATTGTTTTTACATAGTTTTTAGTATGATTTAGTTAGTTTTTAGTATATTTTTATTAGTTTTTAATTGAAAATAACATTTCTGGACTTTACTATGAGTTTGTGTGTTTTCTGTGATTTCAGGTAATTTCTGGCTGAAATTGAGGGATTTGAGCAAAAATCAGATTCAGAGGCTGAAGAAGGACTGCAGATGCTGTTGGATTCTAACCTCCCTGCACTCAAAATGGATTTTCTGGAGCTACAGAAGTCCAAATGGCGCGCTCTCAATTGCGTTGGAAAGTAGACATCCAGGGCTTTCCAGAAATATATAATAGTCCATACTTTGCCCGAGATTAGACGATGCAAACTGGCGTTCAACGCCAGCTCTCTGCCCTATTCTGGAGTTAAACGCCAGAAACAGGCTGCAAAGCAGAGTTAAACGCTAGAAACATGTTACAAACTGGCGTTTAACTCCAAGAAAGACCTCTACACGTGAAAGTCTCAATGCTCAGCCCAAGCACACACCAAGTGGACCCGGAAGTGAATTTCTGCATCATTTACTCATTTCTGTAACCCTAGTAACTAGTTTAGTATAAATAAAACTTTTTACTATCATGTTAAGGGACTAATCTTTGATCAGTTTTATGCTATCTTAGACCTTTATGGGGGCTGGCCATTCGGCCATGCCTGGCCTTCATCACTTATGTATTTTCAACGGTAGAGTTTCTACACACCATAGATTAAGGTGTGGAGCTCTGCTGTTCCTCATGAATTAATGCAAAATACTATTGTTTTTCTATTCAATTCAAGCCTATTTCTTCTCTAAGATATTCATTCGCACACAAGAACATGATGAATGTGATGATTATGTGACGCTCATCATCATTCTCACTTATGAACGCGTGCCTGACAACCACTTCCGTTCTACATGCAAACAAGCTTGAATGTGTATCTCTTAGCCTCCTGATCGTGAGATCAGAGTCTTCGTGGTATAGGCTAGCATATTGGCGGCCATTCTTGAGATCTGGAAAGTCTAAACCTTGTCTGTGGTATTCCGAGTAGGATCCGGGAAGGGATGGCTGTGACGAGCTTCAAACTCGCGAGTGCTGGGCGTAGTGACAGACGCAAAAGGATTACTGAATCCTATTCTAGTATGATCGAGAACCGACAGATGATTAGCTGTGCGGTGACAGCGCATCTTGGACCATTTTCACTGAGAGGACGGGAAGTAGCCATTGACAACGGTGATGCCCTACATAAAGCTTGCCATGAAAAGGAGTATGAAGGATTAGATGAAAGCAATAGGAAAACAGAGGTTCAGAAGGAATAATAGCATCTCCATACGCTTATCTGAAATTCTCACCAATGAATTACATAAGTATTTCTATCCTATTTTATATTTTAATTATATTTTAATTATCAATTCACCATAACCATTTGAATCCTCCTGACTGAGATTTACAAGGTGACCATAGCTTGCTTAAAGTCGACAATCTCCGTTGGATCGACCCTTACTCACGTAAGGTTTATTACTTGGATGACCCAGTGTACTTGCTGGTTTGTTGTGCGAAGTTGTGACAAAGAACTAAGATTATGAACGTGCGTATTAAGTTTTTAGCGCCGTTACCAAGGAATGAACGATCACGATTTTGCATACCAAGTTTTTTTGGCGCCGTTGCCGGGGATTGTTCGAGTTTGGACAACTGACGGTTCATCTTGTTGCTCAGATTAGGTAATTTTATTTTAATTTTAAGTTTTTGTTTTTATTCTTTTTATTTTCAAAAAAAATTTTCAAAAAAAAAAATTTTTTTTTAATAAAAGTAAATTATTCTATGTTCTTCAGAATTTTTAAGAATGAATTCTAGAGTTTCTTCATGATTTGTTGAAGCCTGGCTGGCTGTCAAGCCATGTCTAAATTTTTGGACTGAGGCTTCCACTTATCATGACAAGAGCCCTTGGACTCTCATCTAATCAGTTGTTATATGCCTGATTTGTATCTGCTGAAGCTTGGCTGGCCATTGGCCATGTCTAGTGTTTTGGACCGGAGCTTTCACTGAAAGCTTGGCTGGCTAGTGAGCCATGTCTAATTCCTGGACCGGAGCTTTAGACTAACATTGCATGATTCCTGGAATTCTCATTAAAAATTTTGAAATCCTTATTTTTATTTTTCCAATTAATTTTCGAAAAATCCAAAAAAAAATTAATAAAATCATAAAAACCAAAAATTTGATGTTTCTTGTTTGAGTCTAGTATCAATTTTTAAGTTTGGTGTCAATTGCATCTTGTTAATTTCATTAAAATTTTCGAAAACTCATGCATGATGTTCTTCATAATCTTCAAGTTGTTCTTGATGATTTGCTTTGTTTGATCTTTGCATTTTTATGTTTTGTGTCTTTTCTTGTTTTTCATATGCATTTTCAATTTGTTAGTGTCTAAAGTTTGAAAATTTCTAAGTTTGGTGTCTTGCATGTTTTTCTTTTCTTAAAAATTTTCAAAAATAAGTCTTGATGTTCATCTTGACCTTTAAAGTGTTCTTGGTGTTCATGTTGACATTCAAAGTGTTCTTGCATGCATTGTGTGATTTGATTCATAATTTTCATGTTTTGAGTCTTTTCATTGTTTTTCTCTTTCTTCATTAAAAATTCGAAAAAAAAAAAAATATCTTTCCCTTATTCTCTCATAAATTTTCGAAAATTTGAGTTGACTTTTTCAAAACTTTTTAAAATTTAATTGTTTCTTATAAGTCAAGTCAAATTTTTAATTTAAAAATCCTATCTTTTCAAAAATTTTTCAAAAATCAAATCATTTTCAATTTTCTTCTTAATATTTTCGAAAATTTCAAAATGATTTTCAAAAATCTTTTTCTTATTTCTATTTCATATTTTCGAAATTAATGCTAACAATTAATGTGATTGATTCAAAAATTTTATGTTTGTTACTTGCCTAATAAGAAAAGTTCAATCTTTAAATTTTAAAAATCATATCTTTTTGTTTCTTGTTAGTCAAGTAATCAACTTTAATTTTCAAAATCAAATCTTTTTAAGTTTATTTTTCAAATCTTTTTCAAAATAAATTTCAATCACATCTTTTTCAAATCAATTTCAAATCTTTTCTAACTTCTTATCTTTTCAAAATTGATTTTCAAATCTTTTTCAATTAATCTTATCTTTTTGTTTGATTCTTATCTTTTTCAAAACTACCTAACTAATCCTCTCTCTCCAATTTTCGAAAATCACTAACCTCTTTTTTAAAATTCTTTCTAATTAACTAATTGTTTTAAATTTCAATTTTATTTCTTTTTATATTTTTGAATTCTAATTAATTAATTTAATAAAAACAAAAATGTTTTCCTTTTATTTTAATTTGAAATTCGAATTCTTCATCTTCTCTCTTCTCTATTCTACTCTCCTATTCTTCTCTTCTTATACTTACATAAAGAATCTCTATACTGTGACATAGAGGATTCCATATTTTCTTTTGTGTTCTCTTCTTTTTCATATGAGCAGGAACAAGGATAAGAACATTCTTGTTGAAGCTGATCCTGAACCTGAAAGGACTCTGAAGAGGAAGCTAAGGGAAGCTAAAGCACAACTCTCTGGAGAAAATATGACAAAAATTTTCAAAAAAGAAGGAGACATGGCCGAAAATAATAACAATGCAAGGAAGATGCTTGGTGACTTTACTGCACCAAATTCCAATTTACATGGAAGAAGCATCTCAATCCCTGCCATTGGAGCAAACAATTTTGAGCAAAAGCCTCAATTAGTTTCTCTGATGCAACAGAACTGCAAGTTTCATGGACTTCCATCAGAAGATCCTTTTCAGTTCTTAACTGAATTCTTGCAGATCTGTGATACTGTTAAGACCAATGGGGTTGACTCCGAGGTCTACAGGCTTATGCTTTTCCCGTTTGCTGTAAGAGACAGAGCTAGAATATGGTTGGACTCTCAACCTAAAGATAGCCTGAACTCTTGGGATAAGCTGGTCACGGCTTTCTTAGCCAAGTTCTTTCCTCCTCAAAAGCTTAGCAAGCTTAGAGTGGATGTTCAAACCTTCAAACAGAAAGAAGGTGAATCCCTCTATGAAGCTTGGGAGAGATATAAGCAACTGACCAAAAAGTGTCCTTCTGACATGCTTTCAGAATGGACCATCCTGGATATATTCTATGATGGTCTGTCTGAATTATCAAAGATGTCATTGGACCATTCTGCAGGTGGATCCATTCACCTAAAGAAAATGCCTGCAGAAGCTCAGGAACTCATTGACATGGTTGCAAATAACCAGTTCATGTACACTTCTGAAAGGAATCCTGTGAGTAATGGGACGCCTCAGAGGAAGGAAGTTCTTGAAATTGATACTCTGAATGCCATATTGGCTCAGAATAAAATGTTGACTCAGTAAGTCAATATGATTTCTTAGAGTCTGAATGGATTGCAAGCTGCATCCAACAGTACTCAAGAGGCATCTTCTGAAGAAGAAGCTTATGATCCTGAGAACCTTGCAATAGCAGAGGTGAATTACGTGGGTGAACCCTATGGAAACACCTATAATCCCTCATGGAGAAATCATCCAAATTTCTCATGGAAGGATCAACAAAAGCCTCAACAAGGCTTTAATAATGGTGGAAGAAACAGGTTTAGCAATAGCAAGCTTTTTCCATCATCCACTCAGCAACAGACAGAGAATTTTGAGCAGAATCCATCTAGCTTAGCAAATATAATCTCTGATCTATCTAAGGCCACTTTAAGTTTCATGAATGAAACATGGTCCTCCATCAGAAATTTGGAGGCACAAGTGGGCCAGCTGAGTAAAAGAGTCACTAAAACCCCTCCTAGTACTCTCCCAAGCAATACAGAAGAGAATCCAAAAAGAGAGTGCAAGGCCATTACCTTACTTGGTGTGGCCGAACCCAAAGAGGAGGAGGAGGACGTGAATCCTAGTAAGGAAGACCTCTTGGGACGTTCACTGACCAATAAGGAGTTTTCCTTTGAGGAACCAAAGGAATCTGAGGCTCATCTAGAGACCATAGAGATTCCATTGAACCTCCTTTTACCCTTCATGAGCTCTGATGAGTATTCATCCTCTGAAGAGGATGAAGACATTACTGAAGAGCAAGTTGCTAAGTACCTTGGTGCAATCATGAAGTTGAATGCCAAATTATTTGGTAATGAGACTTGGGAAGATGAACCTCCCTTGCTTACCAATGAACTGAATGCACTGGATAGGCATAAATTACCTCAAAAGAAACAGGATCCTGGGAAATTCCTAATTCCTTGTAACATAGGCACCATGACCTTTGAGAAGACTCTGTGTGACCTGGGGTCAGGAATAAACTTAATGCCACTCTCTGTAATGGAGAAACTTGGAATCTTTGAGGTACAGGTTGCCGAGTTCTCATTAGAGATGGCAGAAAAATCCATGAAACAGGCCTATGGATTAGTAGAGGACGTGTTAGTAAAGGTTGAAGGCCTTTACATCCCTACTGATTTCATAATCCTAGACACTGGGAAGGATGAGGATGAATCCATCATCCTTGGAAGACCCTTGATGGTAGCAGAAATTGGCAAATTAAAAATTGTTAAAATATATACGTTGCAAGTATAGTTCTTAACTCGCCAGAAATCCACTTATCAATTTAGAAAGGTGTCACAGAAATTTAAAATTAAAATACTAGGAGTATGAATCCCAGGTCGTCTCCCAACGAGTTGCAGAAAAGTGTGCTATTTTATTAATCAGAGGTTTTCAAAAAGGTTTGAGTTGAGTAAGTAGGAAATTAAATTGGAGAATTTGAATAATGTAAATAAAAGCCTTGATTGGGAGTTGATTAGTTGGAATCCCTATTATTGTTGGAATACTCTCAAGATTAATTGACAATTAAAAGTTGTCCTGTTTAGTTATCCTTTACTTGGTAAGGGAAAGTCAAACAAGTTGGAATGCTACGTCTGTTCACAAGTTGCAATCCACTTAATTAAAAGAGATTGGTGTTAGTGACTAGAAGGCAATCCAACCATAAACCCAATTACAATCTTTCTTTTAAGCTTTCCAACTCAAGGGTTCCCTTCAATCAACTCCCCATCATGTTAGGGAACTACTCGCTCATTGTGAATGTAAAATTCATAGCATATGAAAAGGAATTAAAGAAATACATTGTAAATAAAAATTAAAATAACTAATTAAAAATAAAGATAATCCTTATATTAAATAATCTAAAAAGATATTCCAATGGTAAAACTAAACAAAGCAAAGAACATGGTAAATAAAATGAACTAGAATGACGAAGTCTTGATGAGGTAATAACTCTTCTCAGTGTCCCAATGCAAAGAGCAATTGAAAAGTAAATCCTAAGAACTATGAATGTCTAGAGAGAAAACCTAGGGGAGGAGTAAAAACTAGATCTCCAAAACTAAAACTCTGTAGAATGAATGTTGTCTTTGGTTTCTGCATGTTCTCTGGCTCTAGTCTGCTGTTCTGGGCCGAAAACTGGGTCAAAATAGGGTTCAAAATCGCCCCCAGCGAATTCTGCAGATTATGCAGATCGCGCATGTCACGCGATCGCGTCATCCATGCGGACGCATCATTCACGTTTTTCCCTGCCACGCGTTCGCGTCGTCCATGCCTCCGCGTCGCTTGTGCTTTTCCAATCCGCACGGTCGCATGAGTCATGCGGCCGCGTCACTGCGATTTCTCCTCTTTCGCGCGGTCGCGTGAGCCATGCGGCCGCGTCACTTCTCACTGGTTATCTCCTCAATTTCTTGTGTTCCTTCTATTTTGCTAGCTTCCTTTCTAATCTCCAACTCATTCATGCCCTATAAAGCCTGAAACGCTTAACACACAGATCACGGCATCGAATGGAATAAAGGAGAATTAAAATGCATAATTAAAAGTCTCTAGGAAGCAGTTTTCAATCATGTAATAATTTCAGGAAGGAAATATAAATGCATGCTAAATTAATGAATAAGTGGGTAAGGATCATGATAAAACCACACAATTAAACACAATATAAACCATAAAATAGTGGTTTATCAATCCTTCCAAGCCACAGCAAAAGCTGTGATTGATGTGGACAGAGGAGAGTTGGTCCTTCAACTGAATGAGGACTACCTTGTATTTAAAACTCAAGGTTCTCCTTCTGTAACCATGGAGAGGAAGCATGAAAAGCTTCTCTCACTGCAGTGTTAACCAAAGCCCCCACAGTCAAACTCTAAGTTTGGTGTTGAGAGGTCCCAACAATGCTCTGAATATCTATGAGGCTCCATGAGAGCTCACTGTCAAGCTATTGACATTAAAGAAGCGCTTGTTGAGAGGCAACCCAATGTTATTTAATTATATCTATTTATTTTCCATTGCTATTTTATGTTTTTTTTAGGTTGATGATCATGTGGAGTCACAAAAACTACTAAAAAATCAAAAACAAAATGAAAAACAGCATTGAAAATAGCACACCCTGGAGGAAGAGCATTCTGGCGTTTAAACGCTAGAAACAAGCATCTATCTGGCGTTTAACGCCAGAAACAAGCACCAAGCTGGCATTTAACGCCAGAAACAAGCACCAAGCTGGCGTTTAACGCCAGAAACAAGCATCAATCTGGCGTTAAATGCCAGAAACAGGCTACATTTGGGCATTTAACGCCAAAAACAAGCAGCAAGCTGGCGTTTAACGCCAGACATGCATGCTAAGGGCATTTTACACGCCTAATTGGAGCAGGGATGATTAAGTCCTTGACCCCACAGGATCTGTTGGCCCCACAAGATCCCCACCTCTTCTTCTCTCCTCTTCACACCTTTTCATAACCCTCTTCCCCAAATACCCTTTACCAATCACCTCAATCACTCTTCCCCATCACCCCTTCACCACTCACATCCATCCTCTCTTCCCCATAAACCCCACCTACCTCCAAAATTCAAATTCTTTTCCCTCCTAAACCCAACCCTAATGGCCGAACCCTAAACCTCCCCCCATTCCTATATAAACCCCTCATTCCTTCTTCATTTTCGCATAACACAACCCTCTCTTCTTCCCCTTGGCCGAATACACACCTCTCTCCCTCTCCTCCATTTTTCTTCTTCTTCTCCTTCTTTCTTTCTTCTTTTGCTCGGGGACGAGCAAAAATTTTAAGTTTGGAGTGGTAAAAGCATTGCTTTTTGTTTTTCCATAACCATTTATGGCACCTAAGGCCAGAGAAACCTCTAGAAAGAGGAAAGGGAAGACAAAAGCTTCCACCTCTGAGTCATGGGAGATGGAGAGATTAATCTCAAGGGTCCATAGCTCAGTAGTAGAGCATTTGACTGCACAACAAGAGAGCCCACTCATGGACCTCAACAAGAGCATGAGGAATTCCCTCACCAAGAAATCCCTGAGATGCCTCAAGGGATACATTTGCCTCCACACAACTATTGGGAGCAACTAAGGATAGGAGTACCAAAATCACTAGGGATGAAGCAACAAAGGTAAGGAAGAGACATAGAGGAGCTCAAGAGCACCATTGGTTCTTCAAGAAGAGGAAGATGCCACCCTCACTAAGGTGGACCCGTTCCTTAATCTCCTTGTTCTTATTTTCCTGTTTTCGTTTATTATGCTTCATGTTTATTTATGTTTGTGTCTTTATTACATGATCATTAGTGTTTAAGTGTCTATGTCTTAAAGCTATGAATGTCCTATGAATCCATCACCTCTCTTAATTAAAAACTATTCTAAAAACAAAAGAACAAGAAGTATATGGTTTCGAATTCATCCTTGAAACTAGTTTAATTATTTTGATGTGGTGACAATATTTTTTGTTTTCTGAATGAATGCTTGAACAGTGCATATGTCTTTTGAATTTGTTGTTTATGAATGTTAAATATGTTGGCTCTTGAAAGAATGATGAAAAAGGAGAAATGTTATTTGATAATCTGAAAAATCATAAAATTGATTCTTGAAGCAAGAAAAAGCAGTGAATACAAAAGCTTGCAAAAAAAAAAAAAGAAAAAAATGGCAAAAAACAAAAAGAAAGAAAAAGAAAGAGCAAGCAGAAAAAGCCAAAAGCTCTTTAAACCAAAAGGCAAGAGCAAAAAGCCAATAGCCCTTAAAACCAAAAGGCAAGAGTAATAAAAAGGATCCAAGGCTTTGAGCATCAGTGGATAGGAGGGCCTAAAGGAATAAAATCCTGGCCTAAGCGGCTAAACTAAGCTGTCCCTAATCATGTGCTTGTGGCGTGAAGGTGTCAAGTGAAAACTTGAGAATGAGCGGTTAAAGTCAAGGTCCAAAGCAAAAAAAAGAGTGTTCTTAAGAACCCTGGACACCTCTAATTGGGGACTTTAGCAAAGATGAGTCACAATCTGAAAAGGTTCACCCAGTTATGTGTCTGTGGCATGTATGTATCCAGTGGTAATACTGGAAAACAGAGTGCTTAGGGCCACGGCCAAGACTCATAAAGTAGCTGTGTTCAAGAATCAACATACTGAACTAGGAGAATCAATAACACTATCTAAAATCTAAGTTCCTATAGATGCCAATCATTTTGAACTTCAATGGATAAAGTGAGATGCCAAAACTATTCAAGAGGCAAAAAGCTACTAGTCCCGCTGATTTGATTGGAGCTAAGTTTCATTGATATTTTAGAATTTATAGTATATTCTCTTCTTTTTATCCTATTTGATTTTCAGTTGCTTGGGGACAAGCAATTTAAGTTTGGTGTTGTGATGAGCGGATAATTTATACGCTTTTTGGCATTATTTTTACATAGTTTTTAGTATGATTTAGTTAGTTTTTAGTATATTTTTATTAGTTTTTAATTAAAAATCATATTTCTGGAATTTACTATGAGTTTGTGTATTTTTCTGTGATTTCAGGTAATTTCTGGCTGAAATTGAGGGACTTGAGCAAAAATCAGATTCAGAGGCTGAAGAAGGACTGTAGATGCTGTTGGATTCTGACCTCCCTGCACTCAAAATGGATTTTCTGGAGCTACAGAAGTTCAAATAGAGCGCTCTTAATTGCGTTGGAAAGTAGACATCCAGGGCTTTCCAGAAATATATAATAGTCCATACTTTGCCTGAGATTAGACGATGCAAACTGGCCTTCAACGCCAGCTCTCTGCCCTATTCTGGAGTTAAACGCCAGAAACAGGCTGCAAAGCAGAGTTAAACGCTAGAAACAGGTTACAAACTGGCGTTTAACTCCAAGAAAGACCTCTACACGTGAAAGTCTCAATGCTCAGCCCAAGCACACACCAAGTGGGCCCGAAAGTGAATTTCTGCATCATTTACTCATTTCTGTAACCCTAGTAACTAGTTTAGTATAAATAAAACTTTTTACTATCATGTTAAGGGACTAATCTTTGATCAGTTTTATGCTATCTTAGACCTTTATGGGGGCTGGCCATTCGGCCATGCCTGGCCTTCATCACTTATGTATTTTCAACGGTAGAGTTTCTACACACCATAGATTAAGGTGTGGAGCTCTGCTGTTCCTCATGAATTAATGCAAAGTACTATTGTTTTTCTATTCAATTCAAGCCTATTTCTTCTCTAAGATATTCATTCGCACACAAGAACATGATGAATGTGATGATTATGTGACGCTCATCATCATTCTCACTTATGAACGCGTGCCTGACAACCACTTCCGTTCTACATGCAAACAAGCTTGAATGTGTATCTCTTAGCCTCCTGATCATGAGATCAGAGTCTTCGTGGTATAGGCTAGCATATTGGCGGCCATTCTTGAGATCTGGAAAGTCTAAACCTTGTCTGTGGTATTCCGAGTAGGATCTGGGAAGGGATGGCTGTGACGAGCTTCAAACTCGCGAGTGCTGGGCGTAGTGACAGACGCAAAAGGATTACTGAATCCTATTCCAGTATGATCGAGAACCGACAGATGATTAGCCGTGCGGTGACAGCGCATCTTGGACCATTTTCACTGAGAGGACGGGAAGTAGCCATTGACAACGGTGATGCCCTACATAAAGCTTGCCATGGAAAGGAGTATGAAGGATTGGATGAAAGCAATAGGAAAACAGAGGTTCAGAAGGAATAATAGCATCTCCATACGCTTATCTGAAATTCTCACCAATGAATTACATAAGTATTTCTATCCTATTTTATATTTTAATTATATTTTAATTATCAATTCACCATAACCATTTGAATCCGCCTGACTGAGATTTACAAGGTGACCATAGCTTGCTTCAAGCCGACAATCTCCGTGGGATCGACCCTTACTCACGTAAGGTTTATTACTTGGACGACCTAGTGCACTTGCTGGTTAGTTGTGCGAAGTTGTGACAAAGAACTAAGATTATGAACGTGCGTATTAAGTTTTTAGTGCCGTTACCAAGGAATGAACGATCACGATTTCCCACACAAATTCCCATTCTTTTCTGTTCTCTTCTTTTTCATATGAGCAGGAACAGGGATAAAGATATTCTTGCTAAAGCTGATCCTGAACCTGAAAGGACTCTGAAGAGGAAGCTAAGAGAAGCTAAAGCACAACACTTTGGAGAGAACCTTAAAGAAATTTTCGAAAAAGAAGAAGACATGGCAGCCAAACCCAACAATAATGGTGGAGATGCAAGGAAGGTGCTTGGTGACTTTACTGCACCAACTTCTGACTTCTATGGAAGAAGCATCTCAATTCCTGCAATTGGAGTAAACAACTTTGAGCTTAAGCCTCAATTAGTTTCTCTAATGCAGCAAAATTGCAAGTTTCATGGACTTTCATTGGAAGATCCTCATCAGTTTTTTGCTGAATTCTTGCAAATCTGTGACACTGTTAAGACCAATGGGGTTAATCTCGAGGTCTACAGACTTATGTCCCCTTTGCTGTAAGAGACAGAGCTAGGATATGGTTGGACTCACAACCTAAAGAAAACCTAAACTCTTGGGAAAAGTTGGTCAATGCTTTCTTGGCCAAATTCTTCCTACCTCAAAAGTTGAGCAAGCTTAGAGTGGAAGTCTAAACCTTCAGACAGAAGGAAGGTGAATCCCTTTATGAAGCTTGAGAAAGATACAAGCAATTTATCAGAAGGTGTTCTTCTGACATGCCTTTAGAATGGAGCATCTTATGTATATTCTATGATGGTCTGTCTGAATTGTCCAAGATGTCATTGGACCACTCTGCTGGTGGATCTCTTCATCTGAAGAAAACACCTGCAGAAGCCCAAAAACTCATTGAAATGGTTGCAAATAACCAGTTCATGTATACTTCCGAAAGAAATCCTATGAATAATGGGATGACTCAGAAGAAAGGAGTTCTTGAGATTGATACTCTGAATGCAATATTGGCTCAGAATAAAATACTGACTCAGCAAGTCAATATGATTTCTCAGAATCTGACTAGAATGCAAGCTGCATCCGGCAGTGCTAAAGAAGCCTCCTCTGAAGGAGAAGCTTATGACCCTGAGAATCTTGCAATGGAAGAGGTGAATTACATGGGAGAATCCTATGGAAACACCTATAATCCTTCATGGAGAAATCATTCAAATTTCTCATGGAAGGTGTAACAACCATGATTTTCGAGTACATGAGATCTTTTCTGAAAGTACAGATTTCTCCGAAAGATTAGTAAAGGGAACACCTCTTCTGTATCATCAAGCATCTCAATCCTCATTGTCATTATGTCATCCTTAAGCTAGAACCTTTTCTGAGGCAAGCTCGATAATGCAGTCCTGAAGAACCTAGTTTTTGAACCGTATCGATTAGGAGTTTTGATTCTAGTTTTCGTAAATAGTCTCAATTTGATGAACCGGACTCGATTCATGATAGAAGAGAGATAATAGTATAATATTAGTATTATATTAGTATTATAAAATGCTTGAATGACATTATAAGGTTACCTGGTCTGTTTTTGTTAAAAACAGAAAATTGGTTTAATCGGGTTTACGGTTTACTGGTGCAGCTTAGCACCAGCACTCTCTGATGAATTTAGCAATGCTAAGGCCTCATTATACATGTTCTATTCTCATAATAAATATGTTACTAGTGTCATTTATGCTAGTAGCTCAGAAAATAATTTTTAGAGATGTTTTTACGAGTGTTCCGATACACCTAGTTTTAGTAGTTGTACACCAGAGATATTTTAATATTATTTTAATCCACCTCCAAGCCAACCAATCAAAACTCACCTTACACCCCCAAGACCTCCAAGGCTATCTCATTTCATCATTTTGGCCGAAAATAACAAGAGAGAAAAGAGAGAAACTTTCATGAACACTTAATCTTCAAAGCTTGATTTCTTCTGAACTAAAACTCAAATCAAAACTCCGATTTCACCAAAATGATCCTCTCTTCTTCCTCTACATAACCATGTAACTTATCAAGGATGGAAATAAGGTGAGATGGCTGTTCCTTTCCCATTTCCATTCGGTTTTCAAGGAAAACAATGCAAAACATGTGTTTTCTTGATGTTCTTCCTTAGGAATCATGCTTAACTTGACTTGAGGGCCAAGAAACGTGAATTTCCAGCAAGTCTAAGGTGAGATATCTCTTCCTAACGTGCTGAGGGAGATTTCGTCAGTTGAGAGTTTGTGGATTTAAAGTTGTTCTTGATGTGTTTTAGGAGGAAAAAGTGCTTTAAGAACACTTTAAAGAGTAACCGGATTTGGAGCAGCAAATCAAGGTAGGGATTGACGAATTTAATCTTGATTGATTGTATTTGAGTTGTGTGATTATGATATGGTTTGTCTGTGCTTGAAATTGATTGTTTGTATGAGTAATTCTTGTTGAAATTTTGGTGAAAATTTGATGAAATTTGATGAAATTCAAGCTATGAATGTGTGTTCTTGTGGCTGCTAGAAAATGAAACCCTAGAGCTTAAATTGAGGTTCAATTTGTGTTAAAATCATGTAGAAAAGATGGGATTTTAGTGGCTGGAAATTTATTTTGAATCTTGGTAAAAATCGGTTGTGGAAAAGACTGAATAACGGGTAAAAACAGAGAAAGAATTTGAAGAATATACGAAGAACACGAAGAACACTTTGAGTGTGGTGAAGAACATTGAAGAGCACCTTTTAGATCTTAGAAAGGGCAAGGAGGTAAAATTTTTGGTGTTTAAGGGGTTATATGGTAATTTCTGAAAGTTAGGGTGGTAAAAGTAGAAATATTAAAAGTTACGGGTGGTAAAAAGTGAATTTTAAAGGTTAAAAGTAAAAGGTAAGTTAATTTTCGAAAATTAATGATAAAATAATAAATAATAATAAAATATTAAATAATAATATTTAATTAAAAATAATATTTTAATAAAAATAATAAAATAATGCGAAGAAGGCAGTTTTCTGTAAAAGCTTTAGAAAGACAACTTTAAGCGCAGAATCTCATAATTACCTTCATAAAACACTTAGGGAGTGGTAATAACATGATAGTGAGGCAAAGATAAAGAAAAGATAAAAGGTTAAAGAAAAGATAAAAACCAAAGAAAATTCTGTAAAGTTTTAATGATAGAAAAACAGACAGAGACTAATGAACAAACTAGGGCAACATAGTTAGTCCTTGAGTTGCGCCTAGGGTTAGGAATTATATGAAAAGTTAAACTGTTTCAGTATAGACTTAATGAACCTATACTTGGGACAGGCTAACTATTCATACCGAAATTTACATAAGCTTTAAATACATACGTTAAGCAGAGAAATCAGAGCAGAGTAAAGAAAACACAGAGAACAGAGTAACTAGAGAAAATTAAAGAGATACAGAGAAAAGAGTAATCAAAGCAGAGTAAAAAGACAAAGTGAAAAGAGTAATATGATAAAGGGAAATGGTTTGAGCCAAGATATTGTGAAATTGAAAGATGTAAAGTTTGTATAGTATGATTGAATAGAGAAAGAAGGAAGTACTGCATAAGAATGTGAAAGTGATGATGAATAATGAGAATGATATTGAATGATGATAATGAGAAAAGAGTAATATAACAAAGAGAATAGAGGATAAGAGTATAAAAATAAAGAGTTAAGCCTTGTGGCATGATATTCTATTATATGTTCATCTGATGCTTTTCTATTGGCCCTAGAGGTCCTGTAGGCCCAAGTTCACCTACAGTAAGTTGTTATTCCTGTAGGCCGAAGTTCACCTGCAGTGAATATCAATTGTGTATCTCAAGGTGTTGCTCCTGTAGGCCGAAGTTCACCTACAGAGAGTTGTGATACCTGTAAGCCGAAGTTCACTTACAGGGGCGCTATTTCTGTAAGCCGAAGTTCACTTACAAAGGTGCTATTTCTGTAGGCCGAAGTTCACCTACAGAAAGTTGTTGTGATTAAACCATTTCTGTAAGCCGAAGTTCACTTATAGAGGTGTTATTTCTGTAGGCCGAAGTTCACCTACAGAAAGTTGTTGTGTTGTGTTTAGACTATTCCTGTATGCCGAAGTTCACTTACGGGAATGCTATTTCTGTAGGCCGAAGTTCACCTACAGAAAATAAGCCATATCTAGGACTAGTTCCTAGGTAATGTCGGGCTGCAGGGTGTAAACCGACACGTGAGCTCATGGCCTGCATAGGACAGACATGCATCATATTTAGTTGCGCATTTCCTCTGTTATGATTGTTGTTTGAATGTATGCCTTATTTGTTTTCATTTTATTCTCTGTGTCTGTGTTTTGTTTTCTTGTATTCTTTTGTTTGTGTTTTGCTTTTTGTTTTCTCTATTTTCTCTATTTATCTGTTTCTTCTATCTACTGCTTCTCGGTATTCTGCTATTTATCTGCTAAATAACATGGAATTAATGAACGTAACTAATAACCCCGACCCTACTAAGAACTCCCCAGTTCTTACCCCTTCTCTCTCCCTTCCCCCTTCAGATGGAAGCATGAGTACCCTTCCGTAGTTTGCTGACGACCGTTCTGCAAAGAGGATTCCGCTCTAGGTAGTCTTCTGAGTCTAGAGTGAACTCCGTTACCTGTTTATATGTATACTGTGAGGCCAGCCAACGTCTGCACCCTGCTTATCTATAAACTTTAACCTAAGTCCTCCGTACGATGTTGCTGTTATGTGGCCACTCGATGAAGTACTTGAGAGACGCTCTTTGATGATATATGATCGTGCAGAGGATTAGTAGACGACCTTCCACCTTTTGATGACGATCCACCTGACTTGAGTTTTGAAGACCTAGAACGTACTTTCCCTCGCTTTAGTAGTTTAGAGGGACTAGGTGAGTATAGAGTCTAGGCTAGCCTGGGCGCCAGCTTAGGGACTTCTTGAACAGGTCAGGACCTGGGATGTTGTATGTATATATATGTATATAGTTATTATCTAGCTATGTCTAGGGGTGTTCTAACTAAAAGTCTATACTCTAATAAAGGCTGGATCACCGAATATTGTCAACTGCTTATGATGTATTTATGTGTGATTGTTTATAACTGTTTTACCTGTTTTTATTTGTGAATTGATTACAAATGATTATGTTTATTAATCCAAATGTTTTCAGAAAAAAAAGTACCTCGTAAAATAACTACGCTTTTAACAACGAATCAGGCTCATATAATAAATAATAGATAATAATTAGGTAGACAAGTTGGTAGCGCTTAGTTTCTAGTATGATCATGACGTACCAGAAATTGGGTCGTTACAGAAGGATCAACAGAAGCCTCAACAAGGCTTCAATAATAATAATGGTGGGAGAAATAGGTTAGGCAATAGCAAGCCTTTTCCATCATCTTATGAGTAACAGACAGAGAATTCTAAGCAGAGCCTTTCTGACTTAGCAACCATAGTCTCTGATCTATCTAAGACCACTCTCAGTTTCATGACTGAAATAAGGTCCTCCGTTAGAAATTTGGAGGCATAAGTGGGTCAGCTGAGTAAAAGAGTTACTGAAATCCCTCCTAGTACTCTCCCAAGCAATATAGAAGAGAATCCAAAGAGAGAGTGCAAGGCCAACAATATAACCAAAATTGCCGAACCTATAGAGGAGGAAGAGGAAGTGATTTCCAGTGAGGAAGACCTTGCTGGACGTCCATTGACCACTAAGGAGTTCCCTGATGAGGAACCAAAGGAATCTGAGGCTCATATAGAGACCATAGAGATTCCACTAAACTTACTATTGCCATTCATGAGCTCTGATGAAGATTCTTCCTCTGAAGAGGATGAAGATATTGTTGAAGAGCAAGTTGCTCAGTATCTAGGAGAAATCATGAAGGTGAATGCCAAGTTATTTGGTAATGAGACTCGGAAGGATGAACCTCTACTGCTCATCAATGAACTGAATGCCTTGGTTCAACAGAAATTACCTCAGAAGAAACCGGATCCCGAAAAGTTCTTAATACCCTGTACCATAGGCACCATGACCTTTGAGAAGGCTCTATGTGACCTGGGGTCATGAATAAACCTCATGCCACTCTCTGTAATGGAGAAACTGGAGATCTTTGAGGTACAAGCTGCAAGAATCTCACTAGAGATGGCAGACAAATCAATGAAACAGGCTTATGGACTTGTAGAGGATGTCTTAGTGAAGGTTGAAGGCCTGTACATCCCTGCTGATTTCATAATCCTAGACACTGGGAAGGATGAGGATGAATCCATTATCCTTGGAAGACCCTTCCTAGCCACAGCAAGAGCTGTGATTGATGTGGACAGAGGAGAGTTAGTCCTTCAATTGAATGAGGACTACCTTGTGTTTAAGGCTCAAGGATCTTCTTCTGTAACCATGGAGAAGAAGCATGAAAAGCTTCTCTCAATACAGAGTCAAATAGAGCCCCCACACTCAACTTCTAAGTTTGGTGTTGGGAGGCCACCATTAAGCTCTGAGTCTCTGTGAAGCTCTCTAAGAGCTCACTGTCAAGCTATTGACATTAAAGAAGCGCTTATTGGGAGACAACCCAATGTTATTTAATTATATTTATCTTTCATAGACATTTGTTTTCCATTGTTATTTTATGTTTTCTTTAGGTAGATGATCATGTGAAGTCACAAAAACAGTTGCAGAATAAAAATAGAATAAAAAACAACATAAAAAATAGCGCACCCTGGAGGACATGCTTACTAGCGTTTAAACGCCAGTAAGGATAGCAGAATGGGCATTTAACACCCAGTCTGGCAGCATTCTGAGTGTTAAATGCCAGAAAAGGGTGTCTGGTGTCTGGCTGGTGTTAAACGCCAGAATTGGCAGACAGACTGGCGTTTAACGCCAGAAAAGGGTGTCTGGGTGGTGTTAAACGCCAGAAAAGGTAGCAGAGTTGGCGTTAAATGCCAGAAATGGCACACAGAGGGCGTTTAAACACCAGAAAGGTGCATGGAGCAGAATTCCTTGACACCTCAGGATCTGTGGACCCCACAAGATCTCCACCTATCCCAACTCACTCTCTCTCCTCTTTACACCTCCCTATAACACTCTTCCCTAAATACTCTTGACCAATCACATCAATACCTCTTCCCCAAATACCATTCACCTATCAAGTCCTACCCTCTTCCCTATAATCTCTTCACCACTCACATCCATCCATCATAAAAGCCCACCTACCTCATCATTCAAATTCAAAATATTTCCCTCCCAAACTCAACCCCCTCTTAACCGAATTCTCCCTCTCTCTTACCCAATAAATACCCCTCCTTACCACCTTCAATTTCACACTTCATACACACTTCAACCCCCTTGGCTGAAACCAACACACTCCTCTATCTCCTCCATTTCTTCTTCTTCTACTCCCTTCTTTCTTCTTTTTCTCGAAGACGAGAAAACCTTTTAAGTTTGGTGTGGGAAAAAGCTCTGCTTTTTGTTTTTTCATAACCATTAATGGCACCTAAGCCGGAGAAACCTCTAGAAAGAGGAAAGGGAAGGCAATTGCTTCCACCTCCGAGTCATGAAAGATGGAGAGATTCATCTCAAAGGTCCATCAAGACCACTTCTATGAAGTTGTGGCCAAGAAAATGGTGATTCCCGAAGTCCCCTTCATGCTCAAAAAGAGTGAATATCCGGAGATCCGACGTGAGGTTTGAAGAAGAGGTTGGGAAGCTCTCACTAACCCCATCCAACAAGTCGGAATCTTAATGGTTCAAGAGTTCTATGCTAATGCATGGATCACTAAGAACCATGATCAAAGTGTGAACCCGAACCCAAAGAATTGGCTCACAATGGTTCAGGGGAATTACTTGGATTTCAGTCCAGAAAATGTGAGGTTGGCATTCAACTTGTCAATAATGCAAGGAGATCCTCACTTTTTCACTAGAAGGGTCAACTTTGATCAAAGGTTGGACCAAGTCCTCATGGACATATGTGTGGAAGGAGCTCAATGGAAGAGAGACTCCAAAGGTAAGCCGGTTCAACTGAGAAGGCTTGACCTCAAGCCTGTGGCTAGAGGATGGTTGGAGTTCATCCAACGCTCTATCATTCCTACTAGTAACCGGTCTGAAGTTACAATAGACCGGGCTATCATGATCCATAGTATCATGAATAGAGAGGAAGTAGAAGTTCATGAGATCATACCTCTAGAACTCTATAAGGTGGCGGACAAGCCCTCCACTTTGGCAAGGTTAGCCTTCCCTCATCTCATCTGTAACCTATGCAATTCAGCAGGAATTGTCATAGAGGAAGACATCCTCATTGAAGAAGACAAACCCATCACTAAAAAGAGGATGGAGCAAATAAGAGAGCCCACTCATGGACCTCAACAAGAGCATGAGGAGATTTCTCATCAAGAAATACCTGAGATGCCTCAAGGGATGCATTTTCCTCCGCACAACTATTGGGAGCAACTCAACACTTCTTTAGGAGATTTGAGTTCTAACATGGAATAACTAAGGATGGAGCACCAAGAGCACTCCATTATCCTCCATGAAATCAGAGAGGACCAAAAGGCCATGAGAGAGGAGCGACAAAGGCAAGGAAGAGACATAGAGGAGTTCAAACACTCCATAAGATCTTCAAGAGGAAGAACTAGCCGCTGTCACTAAGGTGGACCCGTTCTTTAATTTCTTTGTTCTTATTTTTCTATTTTTCGGTTTCTATGATTTATGTTTTGTCTATGTTTTAGTCTTTATTACATGATCATTAGTGTTTAGTGTATATGTCTTAAAGCTATGAATGTCCTATGAATCCTTCACCTTTCTTAAATGAAAAATGTTTTCTGAAAAAGAAAAAGAGGTACATGAATTTCGAAACTTATCTTGAAATTAGCTTAATTATTTTGATGTGGTGGCAATACTTTTTGTTTTCTGAATGAATGCTTGAACAGTGCATATTTTTGATAGTGAAGTTAATGAATGTTAAAATTTTTGGCTCTTGAAAGAATAATGAAAAAAGAGAAATGTTATTGATAATCTGAAAAATCATAAAATTGATTCTTGAAGTAAGAAAATGCTGTGAAAAACACAAAGCTTGCGAAAAATGGCGAAAAAAAAAGAAAAAGTAAGCATAAAAAGCCAATAACCCTTTAAACTAAAAGGCAAGGGTAAAAAGGATCCAAGGCTTTGAGCATTAATGGATAGGAGGGCCCAAAGGAATAAAATCCTGGCCTAAGCGGCTAAATCAAGCTGTCCCTAACCATGTGCTTGTGGCGTGAAGGTGTCAAGTGAAAAGCTTGAGACCGAGCGGTTAAAGTCATGGTCCAAAGCAAAAAGAGTGTGCTTAAGAGCTCTGGGCACCTCTAGCTGGGGACTCTAGAAAAGCTGAGTCACAATCTGAAAAGGTTCACCCAGTTATGTGTTTGTGGCATTTATGTATCCGGTGGTAATACTGGAAAATAAAATGCTTAGGGTCATGGCCAAGACTCATAAAGTAGCTGTGTTCAAGAATCAACATACTGAACTAGGAGAATCAATAATACTATCTGAATTCTGAGTTCCTATGGATGCCAATCATTCTGAACTTCAAAGGAAAAAGTGAGATGCCAAAACTGTTCAGAAGCAAAAAGCTACTAGTCCCGCTCATCTAATTGAAACTAATCTTCATTGATATTTTTGAAATTTATTGTATTTTCTCTTCTTTTTATTCTATTTTGTTTTTAGTTGCTTGGGGACAAGCAACAATTTAAGTTTGGTGTTGTTATGAGCGGATAATTTATACCCTTTTTGGCATTATTTTTACATAGTTTTTAGTATGTTTTAGTTACTTTTTATTATATTTTTATTAGTTTTTGTGCAAAAATAACATTTCTGGACTTTACTATGAGTTTGTGTGTTTTTCTGTAATTTCAGGTATTTTCTGGCTGAAATTGAGGGACCTGAGCAAAAGTCTAATTCAGAGGCTGAAAAAGGACTGCAGATGCTGTTGGATTCTGAACCTCTTGCATTCGAAGTGGATTTTCTGGAGCTATAGAATCCCAATTGGCGCGCTCTCAATTGCGTTGGAAATTAGACATATTGGGCTTTCCAGAAATATATAATAGTTTGTACTTTGCCCGAGATTTGATGGCCCAAACTGGCGTTCAAACGGCCATCTGAGACCCTTTTCTGGAGTAAAATGCCGAAACTGGCACTAGAACTGGAGTTGAAGGCCCAAACTGGCACCCAAGCTGGCGTTTAACTCCAAGAATAGCCTATGCAAGTGTAAAGCTCAATGCTCAGCCCAAGCACACACCAAGTGGGCCCCGGAAGTGGATTTTTGCACTATCTATACTTAATTACTCATTTTCTGAAAACCTAGGTTACTAGTTTAGTATAAATAGCACTTTTTACTATTGAATTCGAACCATGGAACAGAACTTATCACGTTTTAGAGGCTGGCCATTCGGCCATGCCTAGACCTTTTTCTCTTATGTATTTTCTACGGTGGAGTTTCTACACCTCATAGATTAAGGTGCGGAGCTCTGCTGTTCTTCATGAATTAATGCAAGTACTATTATTTCTCTTTCAATTCATGCTTACTTCTTCTCCAAGATATACTCTCATACTTAATCCAGTTAAGTCAGAATGAAGGGGTGACCCGTGACAATCACCTACTATCTTCGTTACTCGCTTAGCCAAGATCCACGTGCCTGACAACCACAAGCGGTCTACATGATGTTCAACGTAGTCATTAGACGACAGTCAGAGTATAATCTCTTGGGTATCTAAGCCACGATTTGCATCGTCTCTCCTGACAACAGAGCATCCAAATCCGTGATTAGAACCTTCGTGGTATAGGCTAGAATAATTGGCAGCAATCCTGAGATCCAGAAAGTCTAAACCTTGCCTGTGGTATTCCGAGCAGGATCTGGGAAGGGATGACTGTGACGAGCTTCAAACTTGTGAAAATGTTGGGCGCAGTGACAGTGTGCAAAAGGATAGAGAGATCCTATTCTGACGCTAGTGAGAACCGACAGATGATTAGCCGTACGGTAGATGTACCTGGTATTTTTCATCCGAGATGAGAAATCCGACAGTTGATTAGCCGTGCAGAAATCCTACCTGGTATTTTTCATCCAAGAGGATTATACAGCTTGCCATGGAAGGGAGCTCGCATGATTGGAAGAAGACAATAGGAAAGCAGAGGTTCAAAAGCAACAAAGCATCTCCAAACGCTTATCTGAAATTCTCACCAATGAATCACAGAAGTATCTTTATTTTATTTTATGTTTTATTTATCTTTTAATTATCTAAACCTCATAACCAATTGAATCCACCTGACTAAGATTTACAAGATGACCATAGATTGATCAAGCCGACAATCTCCGTGGGATCGACCCTTACTCACGTAAGGTATTACTTGGATGACCCAGTGCACTTGCTGGTTAGTTGTGTGGAGTTGTAAAAAGTGTGAATCACAATTTCGTGCACCAGTCCTCCAAGAGAAAGACCTCTAGCTCCTTGTGTTCCATCATCTTTTCACCATATAAAGCTTTAGGTGATGTCCATTGAACTTGATGCAATTGGAACTTAAAGGATGACGTAGGTGGAAGACTACATATGGCTCTACTTTCTCCACCCTGTAGGGACCTTCCCATCTGGATCTCAGCTTGTCTGGCATGAGTCTCAGCCTGGAGTTGTAAAGGAGAACCAGATCCCCCGGTCTGAACTCTCTTCTTTTGATATGCTTGTCATGCACGGCCTTCACTTTTTCTTTGTATAATCTGGAGTTATCATAAGCTTCAAGTCGAAGGGTCTCCAGTTCTCCCAGTTGCAGCTTCCTTTCAGCACCAGCTTGCTCGAATCCCATGTTGCATTCCCTCACAGCCCAGAAAGCCTTGTGTTCTACCTCTACTAGAAGGTGGCAAGCCTTTCCGTACACTAAGCGGAAGGGGCTCATCCTAATGGGTGTCTTGTATGCTGTTCGATATGCCCAAAGCGCATCTTGTAGCCTGGCACTCCAGTCCTTCCTATGAGGCTTGACGATCTTCTCCAGGATACGCTTTATCTCTCTGTTAGATACCTCTGCTTGTCCATTGGTCTAGGGATGGTATGCTGTTGCCACTTTGTGAACTATCACATGTTTTTTCAGTAATCCTACTAACCTCCTGTTACAGAAGTGAGTGCCTTGATCTCTCACGATTGCTCGTGGTGATCCAAAGCGACATATAATATGGTTTCTAACAAAGGAAATAACAGTGTTAGCATCATCAGTACGGGTAGGATTTGCTTCCACCCATTTAGAAACATAATCCACAGCTAACAGTACATAAAGATAACCACTAGAGTTTGGAAATGGACCCATGAAGTCAATGCCCCAAACATAAAAAATTTCACAGAAAAGCATAATCTGTTGGGACATCTCATCCTTCTTGGATATATTCCCAAACCTTTGGCATGGGGGACATGATTTACAAAAGGTAGCAGCATCCTTAAAAGAGTGGGCCACTAGAATCCACAGTCTAAGATTTTTCTAGCTGTTCTTTGAGGGCCAAAATGTCCTCCACTCTCAGAAGAGTGGCAGGCCTCAAAAATGGACTGGAATTCTGATTGAGGTACACACCTTCTAATTACCTGGTCAGCACTGTACCTCCATAAATATGGGTCATCCCATATATAATATTTGGATTCGCTTTTCAGCTTGTCCCTCTGATGCTTAGTAAAATTAGGAGGAAAAGTATGGCTAACTAGATAATTAGCTACAGGTGCATATCAAGGAACTACTTCAGATACTGCGTGCAAGCTATCAAATGGAAAAGTATCATTGATAGGAGTGAGGTCATCCTTAATGTGCTCAAGGCGACTCAAGTAGTCTACCACTAGATTCTGGTTACCACTCCTATCCTTAATTTCTAAATCAAATTCTTGCAGCAACAGTATCCAACGTATCAACCTTGGTTTGGACTGTATTTTAGCTAATAAATATTTTAGAGCTACATGGTCTGAGTATACTACCACCTTAGTACCAAGTAAATAGACTCGGAATTTATCCAGAGCAAAAACAATAGCCAGAAGCTCTTTTTCAGTGGTGGTGTAATTAGACTGAATAGTGTCTAAGGTCTTAGAAGCATAAGCAATTACGAAAGGATCTTTACCTTTGCGCTGAGCTAGCGCTGCTCCTACTGCATGGTTAGAGGCATCACACATAATCTTAAAAGGCTGGCTCTAGTCTGGTTCTCTCACAATTGAAGCTTGGCTCAAGGCAATTTTCAGCTTATCAAATGCTTGCATGCAATCCTCACTGAACTCAAACTCAACATCTTTCTGCAGCACTCTGGATAAAGGCAATGCTACCTTACTGAAGTCCTTGATAAATCTCCAGTAGAAACCTGCATGGCCAAGGAACGAATGGATTTCCCTCACGGAGGAGGGGTAAGGTAAACTAGAAATGACATCTGCCTTTGCTGGATCTACAGAAATACCAGTATTAGAGACAACATGTCCTAGAACAATCCCTTGTTTTACCATAAAGTGACATTTTTCAAAATTCAATACAAGGTTTGAGCTAACACACCTGTCTAATACTCTAGCTAAACTATCCAAGCAAAGGTTAAACGAATCACCATATACGCTGAAATCATCCATAAAAACTTCTATACAGCTCTCGATAAGATCTGAAAAGATACTCATCATGCATCTTTGGAAAGTAGTTGGTGCATTACATAGGCCAAAAGGAATCCTCTTATATGCATACGTTCCAAAGGGACATGTAAAAGTGGTCTTTTCCTAATCTTCAGGAGCTATATGAATTTGAAAGTAGCCTGTATAACCATCTAAAAAGCAGTAATGGGATTTACCTGACAGGCGATCAAGCATCTGATCAATAAATGGCAAGGGGTAATGATCCTTGCGAGTAGCTTGGTTGAGACGCCTGTAATCAGTCTAAACTATCTATGAATTATGCACTCTAGTTGTCAGGAGCTCTCCATGCTCATTCCTTACTATTGTGACTCCAAACTTCTTGGGCACCACTTGTACTGGACTGACCCATTCACTGTATGAGATGGGGTAGATGATATCTGCTTCAAGTAGCCAGGTCACTTCTTTCTTGACAACTTCTAAGATGGTGGGATTCAATCTTCTTTGGGGTTGACGGACAGGTTTTGCCCCCTCTTCTAAGAATATTTTGTGCTCACAAACTCGAGGGCTAATGCCTACTATATCCGCCAAGCTCCACCCAATTGCCTTCTTGTGTCTTCTCAGCACACTGAGCAGCTGCTCCTCTTGTTGGGGAGTGAGTTCCCTTGCAATGATAACTGGGAGCTTCTGATTATCCTTAAGGTAAGCATACTTGAGGTAGGGTGGAAGGGGCTTTAATTCCACTATCTGCTCATGGCTGGGCTTTGGATCATCTTGAGCTAGTGATAATGGCAAAGTGTCCTCATTATATTCAGGGGGTGTCCCCACACTTGGATCTTGCTCCATGTGCCTCTCTTCTGCTTCTTCTTGGTGAACTTCAGCTACAGTTTCATTAATGATGTCGCACTGGAAGATAGAATGATCTTCCGGAGGGTGCTTCATAGCTTCATTTAAACTGGAACTTACAACTTTGCCATCTATCTCAAAGGAGTAAGTTCCTGAGAATGCATCCAGCTTGAACTTTGAAGTCTTCAAGAATGGTCTTCCAAGCAGGATTGATGATGGTCTTCCTGAGTCATTAGGGGGCATTTCCAAGATATAGAAGTCAATGGAAAATGTGAGCCCCTTAATGCTCACCAGCACGTTTTCAGCGATTCCAACCACTGTAATAATGCTTTTATCTTCTAACACAAAATGAGCTGCCGACCTTTTTAAGGGAGGGAGCCTCAAAGCATCATATATAGATAATGGCATTATACTAACACACGCTCCTAAATCACACATGCAGTCAGAAAATATTACACCCCAATGGTACAGTTAACCATGCATGGACCTAGATCACTACATTTTTCAGGTATACCTCCTATTAAAGCAGATAGAACTACCTAAAGAAATAGTTTCTAATTCATTAATTTTATCTTTATGTATGCATAAATCTTTTAGAAACTTTGAATATTTAGGAACTTGTTGAATAACATCAAAAAGGGGAACATTTACCTCAACCTTTTTGAAAATTTCTACCATTTTGGGATCAAGTTCCATATACTTTTTGGACTTCCATGCAAGGTGTGGAAATGGAACAGGAATGGCGCCACTTACAACTTCTGCATCCTTTAGTGCTCCATTCCTTGGCTGTGCTTCTTCTTCTACAATGTCTTGTACTTCCTCTTCCTCTTCAGCATCTTCCACTTCAACTATGTCTTCAACTGGAGCGTGTTTTTGTAGGCTTGGCTCCTCCTGATTCCTCTCTTGCAGTGTGGTTCCGGACCTCAAAGTGATGGCATTGATGCCATCCTTGGGGTTGGGTAAGGGTTGAGAAGGAATTTCATTGGAGCTTGAAGGTTGATTATTGGAACTATTTATTGATCCAATCTGTAAGGCAAGAGCTTGTACAGCTGAGGTCAGGCCGTTTAAGGTGGAACTAAGTATATTCTCCATGGCCTTTTGTCTTTGCTCAATAGATTGAAGCATTTCATCATGAGAAGAAGAAGAAGGGTAAGTAATCTGAGGGGCCTGCTGTTGGTTGTTCTGAGGTGCTTGGGACTGCCTTAAGTGAGGTGTTCTGTATCGCTGGTTCTGGTTCTGCTGTCTGTTGTTGTTATTCCACCTCTAATTTCCATTGTTGTCTCTGTCTCCTCTGTTGTAGTTGTCCCTCTAATCTTGGTTAGAATTATCCCTCCATCCCTAGTTGGAATGGTCTCTCCATCCCTGGTTAGAGTTGTCTTGCCAACCTTGGTTGTAATTGCCGCCTTATTGATTGTACCCTTGATTTGGGCGGTCATAGAAATTATAAGTGGCTGCTACGCTGTTGTCCTCTTGTTGGAGCTGCGGACACTCATCAATGTAATGACTATAATCAGCACATATTCCGCATACTCTCTGAGAGACTAACTGTTGACTTTGTTGTGGTGGAAGAGGCTGAGGTTGTTGTTGGTTTAGCTGTATTTGCTTCAGTAGGTTGGTCATCTCACATATACTCTGTGTAAGAGCAGAAGTCTCAATGCTAGAGGAAACCTTTGCAACAGCCTTTGAGTGGCTGTTCCTGTGCTTGTGATTCTGAGTGGACTCAGCTAAGTCGCTGATCAGTTGCCATGCTTCATCTGCGGTCTTGTACTTTTAGAGAACCATTACTAGCACCATCCAATGTAGTTTTATCCCGAGGCTTCATGCCTTGAGTGAAGTAGCTGATCAACACCAACTTGTCAATTATATGATGGGGGCATGCGTCCAGAAGATTCTTGAAGCGCTCCCAGTACTCATAAAGAGTCTCTGATTCTCCCTGAATAATGCAAGAGATCTCTTTTCTTAGTCTATCTGTAACTTCAGCCGGAAAGTATTTTTCCAAGAATTCGCTCCTGAGCGTATCCCAGTTGGTAACAATTACTTCAGGTTGAGTGTAGTACCACTCCCTCACCTTTTCCTCAAGAGAAAACGGGAAGGCGGTCAGCAAAATAGAAGTTTCATCTGCACCATGATGCCTTACAGTAGAACAGGCTATCTGAAAATCCCTTAGGTGCATGATAGGCTCCTGAGCAGGTAAGCCATGAAACTTGGGCATCAAGTTGATTAGTGTGGTCTTCAGTTCAAAATCTGCAGCCAGATTTGGATAACGTACTTGATACGGTTGCAGAGTAAAGTCTGGGGCTCTTGCCTCCTGGAGAGTGATCCTCCTGGGTGCCGCCATGTTACCTGCACGTAAATCAACTGAATTAGTAGAAAAAGAGCTTGTTTCTTCCTCAGATGGCGCTTCAGATTCGCCCTCAGAAGAGACTGGTGAATTGATAATAATCACTTTACCACCCTCAGAGGCTAACTTGCGCCAAGCTCGCCTAATACGTGAAAGAGTTCTTTCAATTTCAGGATCAAATGCGGCTAAGCTCGGATCAGGCAGTGAACACGTCATTCAACAAAAGAAACATACAGCTTATCGTAGTAAAATAAAATAAAATACGCGAAAATTAAAAATATGTACACTAATTAATAATTTAGCACACAATTGCAACTCCCCGGCAACGGTGCCAGAAATTTGATGCGTGGCGAAAGTCAGCCAATTAAGAATTCAATATAGAAATAGCGTTGTGAGTATAGTTCTTAACCAGCTAAAATCTGCTCATCAATTTAGAAAGGTTGTCACAAAACTTAGAATAAAAATACTGGGAGTATCAATCCCAGGTCGTCTCCCAACGAGTTGACAAAAAAGGTGCTATCTTATTAATCAGGAGTTTTTCGAGAATTTTGAGAGTTGAATGACAGAAAATAAATAATTGTAAATTAAAAGAGAATTATATATTCTAATTAAAAAGCCTTGACTGGGGGAATGATTAATTGGAAATTCCATCCTTGTTGGAATTCTCTCAAGTGTAGTATAAAGAGGTTGTTATTTTCACTTAGTTAACCCTTACTAAATAAAGGAAAGTCAAGTGTTTGAGCTAACTCTTATTCACAAATCCTAGTCCTCTCCCTTGGGAAGGTCTAGCATTAGTAAATAGAGAATTAGCCAACAACTTCTAATTTAACTAATCACTTGAGCATTCCAACTCAAGTGTCTCCTTTTAATCAACCACATGTCAAGTTGGGAGTCTACTCCATCAACTTGGATACCAACTTCGTTGTTGGGAGTAGGGAATAGAAAAGAGATATGATAGATAATAGCTGTAAATTAATTAAAAATAAAAGTAATCCTTTGCATTAATAGATTCTAAAAACAATCCAATTGTAACTCTAAACAAGAATTAAGAATATGGAATAATAAAGGAGTAAGAAAAGAAACTAGAATAGTGTCTTCAACGGAGATGATGACTCTTCAATATCCAAAGTGAAAGCATAAAACTATAAAACTATGAATATAAAGAAAACCTAGAGGAAGAGTAGTTTTTCTCTCTCAATTCATATCTAAAACTAAAACTATGCTAATGAGAATGTGTCTTGAGTTTCTGCATGTTCCCTGGCTCTAGTCTGTGTTTCTGGGCCGGAAACTGGGTCAAAACTCGGCCCGAAATCGCCCCCAGCATTTTCTGTTATTTCTGCAGATCGCGCATGTCACGCGTACGCGTCACTGGTCATCTTGGCGTGTTACGCGTATGCGTCAAGCACGCGTACGCATCATCTAGCAGAACTCCAATCCATGCGTACGCGTCAGGCACACGCACGCGTCGCTGCAAGTTTCTCCACGTCGCGCGCACGCGTGATCCATGCGTGCGCATCGATGCTCGGTGGTTATCTCCTTAGTTTCTTGTGTTCTTCCCATTTTTGCAAGCTTCCTCTCCATTCTCTAAGCCATTCCTTCCCTGTAAAGCCTGAAACACTTAACACACGGATCACAGCATCAAATGGTATAAAGGAGAACTAAAATACACAAATTAAAGATTCTAGGAAGCAAGTTTTCAACCATAGAATAACACTAGGAAGGAATTGTAAAATCATGCAAATCATATGAATAAGTGGGTACGGACTTGATAAAAACCACTCAAATGAGCACAAGATAAACTATAAAATGGTGGTTTATCACACATATTCAAACTAGTCTTATCCGATTAAATCTTTAGAAGAAAAACACAATTTTAAAAAGTTGTTCTAATCCAAATTATATGTCACTTATTCAAAATTAGAGTGATTGAAAATCATGTATATGTCGCACACTAATTGAACCATTATTCCTAGCCGAATTCAAAGAGTTATGTGAAAGAGTTTTCAAGCTATAATTCAAATATCAAAATTTTCAATTATAATAAAAGAATTCAAAAGGAATTAATTAATATACCTTCTAATACCATTAATCCGAGTAAAGAACGACAAATCAATGCAAGATTTCAAAATAAAATAAACTTAGATTAATAACCCATAGAAAATATAAACAGAGCTTCTAACACTTTGACAAAACATTAGTTACCCATGGAATGAAAGAAAACAAGAAGAAAACTACGCAAAGAACCAGATATCCTCTCTCTGAACAAGGTTCACTTATTTATATCCTGATTCTAGAATTCGAATTCAAACTATTCCAATCTTATCTCTTGGAGAGAAAGATAAGATAACTACTTATTGACTTCAATTTTAAATTCAAAAGAATAATTCAAATCAAATCATAATAACCAAATCTCTTATGTTTCTAGAAAGAATTAATATCTAATCTTCTAGAGTCTTCGATATTTTGGATGTGATTAAGGATTCTAATAATGATGTGGATAATTAAGCTTGGACCTTAATTGTTGTTTCTTGAGAGTTGTAATTAGCTCTAAGTTGGGCTTTTATTAGATAAAATTGGGCAAAAAGCCCAAAAAACACACTTCTAAGGGAGGCAGGTTTGCTGGGAGTGAGGGAAGGCCACCAGGGTTGCAAGAAGCTAGGAAGGAGTCTGCCAGGCGTGAGGACCATCCACCGGGCGTGGAGCCCATGCACTGGGCATCGAGGCTGTCCGCTGATACGTGAGTATCTTATAACCTTTTTCCCTTCATTTTCTAGTTGTTTTTAGTTAGAAATGATTAAGTTTTATTATATTTTAGTACAAAAATCCTCTTTGGATGCTACTTTGAGTTCTTTGGTGTTTTTATGATTTCAGGTGAAATTCGGACAAATTTGGCAGAGTTTTGTGCAAAAACAAAGGAAGAAAGTAGATGCTGTCAACCCTGACCTCCATGCATTCCAATGAGCATAACTTGAGCTACCGATCTCCAATTGAGCGGCTCTGGCTTTGGAAAGCTAATTTCCAGAGCTTTCCAACGATATATAATAGTCTATAATTTTCTTCTGGAATCATTGCCAAATGTGGCACTAAACGTGGAGCCTAGCATCTAGCGCCCAGGAAGACAGAACTCACTGCCCATTTCCGACGCTGAATGCTAGAAAAATGCCAAAATTGCCCATCTCTATTGCTGAACGCCCGCTAAATGCCAGAATATGGATCCACTTCACCCAAGGAGCATTTTTAGTTTGATTTGGCTTCTAATTGTTATATTTTATTTACCTTTAGTTGTTTTTGTTTATAAACAAAATCTTTTAGGCCCATAATTTATTATTCTATTTTATTTTCAAATCAAATTAGGTTAGATATAAAAGGAAAAAGATCCACCCTTAAGGGGGGGATCTCTTCTCTTTCGCACGTTTCACTTTTCAGAATCCTAGTTTTCTCTATAAGTCATGAGCCACTAAACCTCCTCGGTTAAGGTTAGGAGCTCTGTTTATTTCTATGAATTAAGACTATTGCTTTTCTATTTTAATTAATGTATTGATTCATTTTTAAGGATTGTTTTCATTCTTAATCTTATGAATCTGGGTGGAACGAGGGTATGACCCTTATTCTATATGAGTTCTTGTGATTCTCGAGAGAGTTATCTTGCTTGAACAACAGCTTGAAGACAAATTCCTCCTAAATTGCTAATTACATGAACTAAATAGGATATGTGACATATAATCCTGTAATTAGCTTTGGGTAATTAGGGTTTTTTGTAGCTACAAACTAGTTTTGCAGTTAACCCTCTAATCGGAATTAGGTGCCCACGACAATGGCGGTTAATGAAGGTTAGAGGAAACTAAATCACTATGAGATTATGGTTTAGTTAATTACAGTTTGCCATGGAATGAATCATGCATTGTTAGAATAGTTGGTAAGAATTTTTAATCCGGAAAAGTAAACATCTCCAAAGCCTTAACTATTTTATCTCACTGCTTTTACACCAAACCTTTAATTGCTTTCTTTTACTCTCTTATTTATTATTCTATGCATTTTCAACCAACAAACAACCTTTTCTGTCTGCCTAACTAAGCTAATCGGATAACCATTGTTGCTCAGTCTGACAATCCTCGTGGGGTCGACCCTCACTCACCTGAGGTATTACTTGGATGACCCGGTGCACTTGCCGGTTAAATTGTGCGAGTTCACAATTCGCGCACCAAGTTTTTGACGTCGTTGCCGGGGATTATTTGTGATTGACAACTACCAGTTGTCTGATTGCTTTGATTAGGTATTTTTTTAGTTTTGTTTGTTTAATTTTCTTTTAATTTTCGATTTTAGTTTTGTTTATTTTCCCTTAATTTCTAATTTTAAGTTTGGTATCCCTTTAGTCGTCTTCTTTCTTTTTAATTTTTGAAATTACTAGTGTATTTTCTTTTTAGTTTTCAAAATTTTTTGTCTATTTCTCTCTTTAGTGTTTTCAAAAAGTTTTTAAGTTCAATTGCTTGCTTTGTTTTGTTTTATTTCTTTTCCACAGGATACCTGATAAGAGAAATTTTTCATCGATTTGGAATCAAGAATCAATTCGTTAGTAGCATAGTCTAAACCGACAACGAATTCTCAAGATCAAATATTAAATTCAATGCAAAATATAAATTGAGAGTCTTTCAACCTCGGGTCATTCTCCCTAGGATGCAATCGAAGTGTTTCTCTTTCGGTTGTTAAGAGGACAAAAGGGGTTTTGCAATCAAAGAACAAAATATTAAAAGAACCAAGAAATAAAAGAACTAAGCAATGAGCAAAATTGTAATTAATGCAATCAAAGAGAAATGAGATCAAAACTAGTGAAAATGCTATAAATGCAGTAAAGAGCCTTGAGTTGGGAATGAGAGGTTAAGGAATCCTATCATTGCCATAACCACAACTACGGTAATTATCATGAGTCAATCTCGTTTAGTTAACCCCAACCATCGAGGAGTAAGTCAAGCAAGTATAATTGACCTTCATCCATAAGTCCTAATCAACTTACCAAACTAGTTGATAAAAGGCTAGCGTCAATGGAAACAAGAGTCAACTAACTACCCAAGAATTACCACTAAATGTTGGACATTATGACTCTAGTATCCTAGGAATTCAAATCCCAAGCCAAGGTGTGAAAATCTACTCAATTTCTAAGGTTGGCATTTTCACAAACACCTTGTGTGCATAAAAGTAAAACATGGAAAATTGCAAAGTGAAATGGAAAACTATAACCAACTATCAACAAAACCAATTATAGACAAGCAATTAAACGTAAAGGAAGCATGAAACATTAAATTCATCAATCAAAACTTCAAGTAACATAAAATTGCAGGTATAAACAAAGTAACTTGAACCAAAGGAAATTGAAGATAAAGACAATGTAATTAAAGAGGAATTAAAGAGTACTTACAATTAAAGAAGCAAAATCAAAGATCAAAGCTTGCTATAAAATGCTACAATGGAAATTGAGAATGAAACCCTAAGAGAGCAATGCTACACTACTCCTACTCCTACTCCTAATTACTCTCTAAAACTATCTAAGTGAGCTCTCTTCAAATGTGTTGAATTCTCCTTGATATAGCACTACAATTCAGCATTTCAGCTTTTCAAAATGGGCCAAAAGGCCTCAGAAAATGTGTTGCACGTGTTTCATTAATGAAATTACGTGTTGGGTCCTGTGTGGACGCACAGATGTGTGTGTCCGCACACTTTGATGTTTTGGCTCCTGTGCGTACACACAGGTACTTGTGCGCACGCACACTTGACTGATTCGGTCTTGTGCGTACGCACGCTTGCTTGTGCGCACGCACACCTTGCTGTGTGTGCTTTTCCTTGTTTTCTTCATGTTTTCTCCTTTGTACATGATTTCTTCCACTTTTGGCTTTCCATTCTTGCCTCTAAGGCCTGAAAACACTCAGCAAACATGTCATGGCATCAAATAGAATAAAAGTGGAATTAAATTGCTCATTTCAAGCAAAAAATTGCATGTTTTCACATTTAGGATCAAATTGGTGACAAAACATAAAAGTATGCTATTTTGGTGCTTAAGTTTGAGTTCATGTGCTAGAATCCATCCAATTTGAGTCAAAATACACCAACAAATATGGACTCATCAATTCCCCCACACTTAAACAATAGCATGTCCTCATGCTAAATCAACAAGGAGAATGATAAAAGGGCAAGTAACTTATTCAATGCAACTATCTATATGCATGCGTGTACGTATATACTATATATATCTATATATACTATAGTATCCTATTGAATTGGTGAAAACAAACAATCAAATTCCAAGCAAGTATATAGACATATAGGGCCAAGCAAAGAATTTATTCAATGTAAACAAAATCTAAAGAATTGATTCAACTCATCAAAAAGAAGTAACTTGCAAGAATGCATGATAAGAAGGGTGAAAACATAGAATTGAGTGATCGAACCCTCACTAGATGTGTATACACTCTCAACGCTCGGTGTTTAGGGTTTAATCACTCAAGTCTCCTCTAATCATGCTTTCAAGGATTTGCTTTTCATCTAACAATAAACAAGTATTTGATGCATGTATGCAAGTATCATGAGGTCTTTAGAGGGTTGTAATGCGGTTGGGGTAAGGGTAGGATGAGTATATGGCTAAGTGGACTAAAGGATTGAATCTTTGATTAGCTCAAGTACCCAAATCAACCTGTATCAATCAACCCACAAAAAATGCATTCTAACCATCCAGTACTTCTTTTTACACACATTCATGCCTTAGTTTCTATTCAAAACACATATGCATTTCTTATTCCAAAATTTTTTTTCTTTGGGATAACTTTTATCCCCTCTTATTATTACCTTTTTTTTTCATTTCATTTTTTGTCTTTTGTTTTTTTTCTTTTCTATTTCTTTTTCTTTTTCTATGACAAATGCATATGGTTAAAGAAAATTCAAACATGAATGTGCACCCATTTTTTAAAATTTTCAATAATTACCCAAAACAAAATTTTTCTCTACCAAAGCTTCCCAAAATTCCCCCCACACTTAAATGACATACACACACCTTAACCTAAGCTAATCAAAGATGTAATTCAAGGTAATTCATGGTTTTTTACTTAGGGTTGTGATGTACTAATAATTAGTACAAAGGGGATCAAAAAGTTCAAAAGGGGTTAACAAGGGTAGATGCAAGGGTAAGGCTGTATGGGTGAGTAAGCTTAATATAAAAAACGGCCTCAATCATGCTCAATGCAATTCAAAACATCAATTATTGGAAATAAAGAATCAAGCAAAACCGAGATTACAATCATAGAAGAGATATAACACTCAATGAACAAAATTAGTGGTTAAAAAATGTGTAACCACTCATTAAAGCTCAAAAACTCACAAGGCATTAGTTCTTTACTCTTCTATGTTCCATGAAATCATTCAAGCAAGTGTAAAAACAATTTTTCAAATCAATTCAATAAAATGCCTTAAAATAAAATTCTTGGAAAATCCTTGTTGTTTTTCACCAAAATTATTTCATATATGTATGTATGATGTGATGGATGCAAATTTTCAAAATTTTCCTAGTTCTGTTCCTAATTTTCAACACGCAAAAAGTAACCTGAACAATTAGGACAAAATTGAACTAGGCATATGCTATTCACATCATCCATTCACAACTTCTATCTATACTATATACCAAGCAATATAAAGATGCAATATATATATATATATATATATATATATATATATATATATATATATACCAAAATGAAAGTGCAATACTAAAGATAACTAGAAGCAACTAATATATACCAAAAGTACTAAACAGTAGTGCATAAGTCAAAGTACTAGAAATATCTACAAAAAGCATAATAAAACTGAAAACAAACTAAATGGAAAGCGTTTAGGAGAGAATGTTTGCACCCAAAAATAGAAAATTCTCCCCCACACTTAAATGATGCACGGTCCTCCGTTTCAAAATAATCGGGCCGGGGTGATCAACCACGAGAAGCTCCACCATCAGATGGTGGTGGGTGGTGGTGACGCTGATAAACAATAATGGTGCGGGATGCCTCTGTGGTGGTCTCAGCTGCCAGCTCCTCAACTGCCGGGTCAGCTGGCTCTGCTGCCATCTCTACTGTCAGCTCGGCTCCAGCTGCCGGCTACTCAACTGTCGGGTCAGCTGGCTCTGGTGTATCTGGAGGAGGTGGACCAGGGTCTCTACCCTCGAACTTTGCCACTATCCACTGGAAGCGGCGAGCGTTGCAGCGCTCGTATCGGTGGACGGCCTGAAGGATCTCCCGGCACAACTCATATGGTTTCTGGGGTCGGGGTGTGGGTGTGGGTGCGGGAGCTGTAGGAGGTGCTGTAGGAGCATGATGAGTCCTTTCCCACTATGCTTGAAATTAATGATGAGGTGGACTTCACTAAACCCCCTATTTATAATTTGAGTGATGGGGAGGAGATAAAAGAATTTGGTGAGGAAGAATGTGAACTTGAGGAAGCTTGGCGAGAGGTAGAACCTGAAGAACCTTGCAAAGTGGTGGACGCCTCTAGAAGAGGATGGACGGGAGTGGAATGTGCTTTCTCAAGACCGTTGGGAACTCCTCCACCTAGGTTGTCATCTAATTCTTCAATTGAGTGGGTAAAACTTCTAACTCTTAGCTTTATTATCCCACTTGAATTTGGTTTGCTTGAAACGGATGGCCAACTTAGGGCGCTTTGTGGAATTAAGTGTAAGAGGAGGATGTTTAGTGGTTGGCGTTGTAAGTCTAGGCTCATTATGGTCGGAAGCTCGAAATTGAAGAGCATGGATTGGTGTAGTGCTCGATTGAATGGGTCTAGGAGGATCGGTTGGTGCCTTCATGAGAATTCGTCCTCTCTACCACCCGGAGAAGATTACTATGATCAAATTGAAGATGGGTGTGAAAATAAGATATGGGATCCCGGATCACCACATAAAGACCAATTATGGGAGCTCGTATCTTGGGAAGAACTACCCTCAAGATTGGTGAAGACGGTTGGAAATTCTGACAACCGTTTGAGGAGCAAGCATCCTTGGAGGTTCAAAGATGAATACAAGCATAAGCCAACATGACAAGGAGCTTTCCAAATGTCCAACTTAAGGACTTAAACCAAAAGTGCTTGGTGGGAGACACCCCACCATGGCTCTTTCCATTCTCTTATAGATATAATGAATGAATGAATTGAGTTCCATTGTAAGTAGTTTCTTTACTCCTTTGCATAGTTTGTTTTGCTTGCTAGGTTGTTTATACATTTTATGCCTTGAATAAGGATGATTCTTTAAATTTGAGTTTTGCTTGGATTGCAAGTTTCATCAAATTGTTTGAAAAATCCTCAAAAATAAAAAAATATGGGTAATTTTGCATTTTTGCTTTTTTTTTTTCTGAGTCATAGGGAAGGTTAGGAGAACTTTGAGCTATTTCTAGTGTTTCTAAAAAAAAGGGAGGTAGGGACGCGTGCACACACTGTACGCGCATGCGTCGATATGTGAATACAACCCCTCATACGTGGAACCAGAGAGTTGGACGAGTTGGGTGCGAACGCTGGGCTTCTCGCACAACCTGCGATCTGCGCGGATGCGTACATCACGCGTACGCGTCATCGCGCACATCACGCATACGCGTCATCGCGCACTCCCTCCATCCACGCTTAAGCGCACCTGGTGCTTCCGCGTCAATTCCCCTTCGCTCCACCCACGTGCACGCGTCCAGGACGCGTACGCGTGGGATTAAAATCATAACCCAAGGGACGCGAGAAACCATTACCCTTCGCGTCTTTCCCCCTCTCTCTCTTCCAACGGCTCACTCACCCTCTCATCTCCCTCAACTCCCTGAACCACTACTGTCCGGCAACCTACCGCCGCAGTGCCACCAAAACCCCTAATTTCTTTTATTCCTCCTCTCTCTTCTCTTCCCTCTCCCCTTCTCGCCTCTGCCTTTCAGTTCTCTCTCTCACCACCCCTCTTCGCACCGTCCTCTACCACTGTCCAACCGCCGCAGTCACCATTTCTGCCGGTACCCAAACCGCCATCACCACTCACACCAACTCACTCCTTTCTACCCTTTCCCCTTGTTCTCACCATTGCATCAGGAAGAGTTGCCCTCTCTGCTTTCCCCCTGCTCTGCTTCTCATCCTCTGCTCCACCGCGAGCACGACCAAGCCGCCACCATCTCTGGGTGGCATTACTGACTCGCCCTTCCATCCTCTAATTTCCAATCCCACTTCTGTTCTGCTACCCTTCCAGATTCCCCTACCTTCTGCTCTGTTTCTTTACTTTCCCTTATTAATTTTGTTTGTTAATTTTTATTAAATTAGCTTTTTGAATTCTGTTTGTTAGGATATATAGAGATGTATGCTGTTAGGTAGATAGGTTGTGGTTAGAAGATTCTAGGCCTGATAAGTGCTCTGTTCGTATTTACTTACTCCATACTGCTTATTTGCTGAGTAATGTTAGTTTCATGCTATATGCAACTATGTTACTGCAATGCTGCTCTTTTTTTTTCACTGCTGCCTTGCTGAGCTTCAATTGCGTAAATTATGTTTGATGCTACCTGTGCATATGTAATCCATACTTTTATCATGTTTGATGCAATTCTTGGATTTGTATGTGATTTTTGCTACTTTTTGCTATCCAGGAACATCCAAATTACTGCCGGAACGCTGCCCAAAATTTTTGAAAACTACCTAGTGTTAAATTGTAAGCTATGAACGGATTTTACATCTTTTGACCATTGAACTCGTTCCAACCTATGCCAAGTTCAGTTCATATGCTAAATTGGCTAGCATTCCCATTTTCAATTCCATTCCCTTATGTGTGCATTGTTGATTGACAAGACTAAGGAACTATTTGACGAATTGTCAAATAGAACCTTAGTTGGCTGTGTCAACACGAACCTGGTTATGTTTTCACTAATACTAGTTTAAATCAAATGCCTTGTGTCTTCTTAGTTCAAGTGTAAGTTTCACCCCACTTAACCAACGAAGCCTACTTCCATGAGTTATCATTTGATTAAAACTTGTGTCCTCTTTATTAAGGTTCATTCATTTGTAAAAAAAAAAATGGTACATTTCACTAGTGTGATTCTTTTGACTCAAAACTATTTCCAATTTGCTTTCCATTACACTAGTGCATATTTCACTCTTTCAACACTAATTACTACAAACTTAGTGACCATGACATTGTTGATGATTTATTTTCCTATTGTTTGCTTTATCCAAATTCATATTTCATCATTAATGACTGCATCTTCCTCATGAATGTGAGTATGCTTATTTTCCATACTTTGTGCATTTCTTTTGATTGAGCCAATAATCGTCATACCACTAATCTTTGAACCGGTTCTCTAACTTCTAACTCGAATTAACCAACTAAGTTTTCTTTTTGCTTTCAAACTAACTCCTTCAATCATTCTTTTTGGTATGACGCTTCTTGGGCTTAATGAACAAGCATTGTGCAAATATGACTTGAATTCTTGGTTTGTGGCTTTGTTTGATTTCTGAATTTTGTTTCTTGCATTCCAAGAACTCTCATCTCCAAACTTACTTCATGATTACATATCAATCCTCTTATTTTCCGAATATGTCATTCTTTGCTTTGTTTTTCCTCTACGTGTCTTAATTGTTTATATCCTGTATCTCTTTTTCAGGATGGCCGACAGAGGAAAAGCCAAGGTCACTTCAAGAAAGAGGAAGAAACCTCAAGCCTTTACTCTTTTTCCTTTCTATGACTATGCCAAGAATCCTCTCAATGAGGAGGACAAGGCTAACCAGCAGCTCTCGCCTACAGATGCATATAGATTTCCTAACCTATACTGCGAGCTCCACTTCCCGACATACTGGAAGAAGAATCTGAACATAGAAAAGAAACTAGCCATCCCATCTGACTTGAGGCGAGCCATTTAGACACGTTTTCAGGGGATGGGCCTAGGTTTTATTGATAGGGAGCTAGGAACTTTACAGTAACTTCTTCAGACACACCCTTGATTCAGTCCACCTGCGAGGTGGTCAGACGTCAGATATTGGTTACGGAGGCAGCTATTTAGGATAGACTCCAATGTCTGCCTAAGACCAGTGGCACAAATGTCATTGAGCAGGCAGAAGTGTCGATCTATTGTATGATTGACGTTAGGATTTTTGCCAGTAAAAAATTTCATAAAAACAGTCGCGTTGTAGATATAGTCTCTAGACAGAAATCCCTTCGTACAAACGTTTTGGTTGTCACAAGTAACAAACCCCTTAAAATTGATAACCGAGTATTTAAACCTCGGGTCGTCTTCTCAAGGAATTGCAGGGAAGTATATTCTCATTATTGGTTATGAAGATTGTAAATTGGGGGGTTTTGGAAGTAAGGTGGGAATATGTTATATGACAAGTAAAATAAAACAATAATAATAAAATCTCTTGGCAAGGTATAAGAAATTGGAAGTCCAGACTTAGTTATCCTTATCAATAATAATGAAAGTCGAATCTTAATTCCACTTGGTCAACCTTTACTAAAATAAAGGAAAGTCAAGGGACTAATTAGTTTGATCTTCGAATCCTATTTATTTCCTAAGAAAAGGTTGGGATTATTGAAGCTCAATTCAATTAGCAAAGATAACAGTTATCAATTATGCTGTTGAGTTGGATAATTCCTGAGTTACTGAATTCTTAACCAAGACCAAAAGGGGAAAAGTAAGTCTACTGGCATAAGAATGCCTTCAGATGGGAAGCAATAATCATGTAAATAAAAGAGAGCAATAATAACTGAAATACCTCAAATAACATTAATTCAAGTAATCTGGAACAGTTCATAAACTAAATTAGGAAAATAAATAAAAATAAAGAACCTGGGATTGAGAGTTACTCCTAAAACTAAGAGAAGTCCTAAATCCTAATCCTAAGAGAGAGGAGAGAACCTCTCTCTCTAAAAACAACATCTACTCCTAAAATTGTGAATGTGAAAGCCTGATTATGAATGGATGCATTCCTCCACTTTATAGCCTCTAATATGTATTTTCTGGACCGCAAACTGGGTCAGAAACAGCCCAGAATTCGCTGGTTGCGAATTCAAACACGCTGATTTTCGTCACTGTGACGCGGCCGCATGGGTCACGCGGTTGCGTCGCCTAGCCTCAGGGCAACCATGACATATTATATATCAAATCGAAGCCGCGGACGTTAGCTTTCTAACACAACTAGAACCACATCGTTTGGACCTCTGTAGCTAAAGTTATAGCCGTTTGAGTGCGAAGAGGTCAGGCTGGACAGCTTAGTAATTTCTCCAACTTCTTGTATTCCTTCCACTTTTGCATGCTTCCTTTCCATCCTCTGAGCCATTCCTGCCCTGTAATCTCTGAAATCACTTAACACACATATCAAGGTATCTAATCGTAATAAGAGAGGATTAAACATAGGGAACTTAAGGCCAAAGAAGCATGTTTTCAATCATAGCACAAAATCAGGAAGGAAATATAAAACCATGCAAATATTATGAATAAGTGGGTAAATAATTGATAAAATTCCCTCAATTGAGCACAAGATAAATCATAAAATAGTGGTTTATCAACCTCCCCACACTTAAACACTATCATGTCCTCATGCTAAACTCAAGAGAAGCTTATAAAGATGAAGAGGAATGGTAGAATGCATGAAATGCAACCTATCTGTATGAATGCAACTATATGCAGAATGTTTCTACCTACTTGGTTAAAAGTAAACAAATCTTTTAAGAACATACATGAACCGGATTTCACTAATTCAAATCATAAAAATGAAGTACAAATAGACTTGCAGAAGAAAATAGCTCATGAAAGCCGGAACAAAGAATCGAGCATCGAACCCTCACTGGTAGTGTATACACTCTAATTACTCAAGTGTTTAAGGTTCGATTCTCTCAATTCTCCACTAACCTTGCTTTCTAAGGCTTGCTCTTCATCTAACAATTAACATAAATTTAATGCACAGATACACATATCAAGAGGTCTTTTAAGGGTTGTAATGGGGTTAGGGTCAAGGTAGGATTGTATTTGGTCAAGTGGACTAAAATCTGAATCCTTAATTAACTTAAATTTTTTTCACCTAACTTTAGACAATCCATGTAATTAAAGTACAAAACCTAACTGTCCATTAACCATGTTTTTCACATATTCATACATTCTAATTTCAAGTACAACTCATATGCATTGCTTTCACCACATATTTTGGGGCATTTTGTCCCCTTTTACTTATTTGCTCTTTCTCTTTTTTTCTTTTTCTCTCTCTTTTTTTTTATACATATATATTTTTTTTTTCTTTTGTTTTTCTCAATGCATATGATTAATTTATTGAATACATGAATCATGTTCTAAACACTTCTTTCACATTTTCATAAAGATATATAATACCCAATTCTTAAACCAATTGTTTCCAAATCCACTTTTCTCCACACTTAATTCATGAGCACTTTCACTAGTCTAAGCTAACCAAGGATTCAAATTAAGGACATTATTGTTTTTCGCTTAGAGTTAATGATGTGCTAAAGTAAAGAACAAAGGGGTAAAATAGGCTCAATTTGGTTTGCAAAGGATAATGAAAGGTAAGGCCATATGGGTACGTAAGTTCAGTGAAACAAAGGCCTCAATCATGTAAGTGTATGCATACATCAAATTATGGAAATATAGAATTAAGCAAGACAAATATTACAAATTTAGAGAGAAAAATACACACGAAAATAGAATATTGGTTGATAAAATGCAACCAATTTAAATAAGCTCAAAATCTCACTGGTTTTGTGTGTTCGAGCTCTAAACCATGTTCCAGTATAATATCTCTTCAAACAAGTGTAACATTAAATTTTATTCAAATTAGTGAAATTCTCTAAAAATTTTCTTGAAAAAGAAAATATTACTTCAACCAAGTGGTAAAATATGCAAAAAATCAAACAAATATGCAATCAAACATGCAAATGCAACAATGAACAAACAAAAAAAATAAAAAAAAATTTGGTGTTGAGTCAAGAAATAACTAACCCATGGAGATCGGTATCGACCTCCCCCACACTTAAAGATTGCACCGTCCTCGGTGCATGCTGAGATGTGCAAGTGGACGGGTGGCTTCAACTGATACTTTTCGCTATAGATTGTGCAGATTGACTTGCTTGTCTCCCTATGTAAGCGTCTTCCGGTTCTCTTCCTGGTGGCCATCCTGAAAGAAAAAGGGAAGAAGGGTAACCCAATAATAGAGATAAGAAAATAAATGAAGTATGGTTGGGTTAATGCCAAATGATAAGGGTCTCATTTACATGGAAGCTTCAACATGTACGTGAGAAAATAATATAAGCACATGGCACACCAGTGGTGCAAAATTTGCAACAATGGAGAAGAGAGTGGGGAAAGAGAGATAATATAAATTCATGTCAATGCAAGAGTAATACAGATATAAAAGATTGGCATTGATTTAAATAATATTACTCAATAAGAATGAAACAAGTCACTAAGCACCAAGAAAATACCAGAAAAGATGTAACAGTTGAATAAGAACATTTGAACACCAATAATAATTTTAAAAATATGAAATGAATGAAAGTATGCAAATAAATTAAATAAAATAGAATGGAAGTTAGAGAAAATAAGAAAGCAAGAAGAAAGAAATAAGAAAAGATAAGAAAAATAAGGATTAGAGAAGAAAAGATAAGAAATTTGGCTGATCTGGATATTCTGTGCGCCGCTTGTGACGCGGACGCGTGAGTGACGCGGTCGCGTGGTGCGCAATAAGGTCAGGTGATGCGGATGCGTGAGTCATGCGATCGCGTGGCCTGTTTTGTGCGATTGGCGCGAGTGCAGCCTTGCGGTCGCGCAACTCTTTGTTCGAAACTCTTTTTGTCAAAAATCTGGGTGACGCGATCGCGTGGTTGACGCGGTCGCGTGGGTGGCCATCTTTTGAAAACGACGTGAACGCGTGGGGCACGCGTTCGCGTGGGAGGGCTTGGGCTTCCAGCACGAGTCCAGCCCAACTCCAGCTCAACCTTCTGCCAAGTACCCATTTACGTCGACTTCTCAGAGCCACGCGATCGCGTGGGAAGCTATTTTTCCAAATGACGCGGCCGCGTCAGCGACGCGGTCGCGTGGATCCATTTGTGCCATTAGCGCGCCTCCAGCCACGCTTTCGCGTGACTCTCTGTTCAATTCTTTTCGTCCCAACGCACACAAGACGCGGACGCGTCGGTGATGCTGTCGCGTCGCGTGCGAAAAATCCCTTTTTTTTATAATCTGAAAAATGAAGAATGCAGTGTTAATATGAATGTGAAGCAAAACTCCAGGTTCAATATAATAAAATAAAATAAAATAAAACTAGAAAACAAATAAAACTAAATAAAAATGAAAAAGGAACAATCATACCATGGTGGGTTGTCTCCCACCTAGCACTTTTAGTTAGAGTCCTTAAGTTGGACATTTGATGAGCTTCCTGTTATGGTGGCTTGTGTTTGAACTCATCCAGGAATCTCCACCAATGTTTGCAATTCCAATATCCTCCGGGGTCCCAAACTAGGCATGTAAAGCCTTTGAGTAGCTTCAAACAGATTCTTAGGCTCCCGGGGTGTCGGATGTCAGAACAGATTCCAGGATCCCAAATCTTGCTTTTACACCAATCTTTGTCGGGATCTGTATTTTTCCAACTGGGTGATAAGTAATTTGAATTCTCACTGCAGCTACCAAACAGCTTCCTAGACCCATTCAGTTGAGCTTTACACCTACCTTTGCGTTTAAACTTAAAGCCTCCAACCATGATGAACCTTGCAGGACAATTCTTACCACTGACCATCTTCCTCTTACTCTTAATGCCACAAAGAGCTCTAAGTTGACCATCCGTCTCCAGTAGCCCATATTCAAGTGGAATTAGAAAGCTAAGGGATATAAATTTTACCCACTTGAATGTTGTGAAGGATGATGGCAACTTAGGGAGAGGTATTTTTAATGAAATTGCAAGCTCTACTCCCTTATGCTCTTCTCTGATAATTATCACCTCTTTGTAAGCTTCTTCAATTTCAACCACTTCCTCTTGGTAGCTTTCTTCCAATTCAATCTTCTCTTCATTTCTTTCCAAGGGCATGGAAGGTTGTGCTTCTTCTTCTTGAATCTCCATCTCTTGATCAACCTCTTCCAAGTCTTCAACTGTGATATGCCTTGGAGGTTGTACACCCTCCTCAACATCAATTGCAACCGTCTTGGAAGGAGGCTCTATGTTTTGACTTTCCCAAGGAGGTTCAGCATCTCCTAAGTCTTCAACCAATTCTTCTTCTTCAATAATTCCGGCTTCCTCTACTTGTTCCAATACAAAGTCATGCTCCGTACTGTTCACTGGAGTTTCTAGTATCTCCTTCATACTACGTTCTTCATTAGATTGTCCACATGAAGCCATGGGGGTTCCTTGAGTGTCCAAACGTCGGGAAGCTAATTGACTCATTATTGCTTGCCCCAATTGATGAATGGTTGCCTAAAATCGATCCACTGTTTCTTTGAAATGATCCTTTGTCTCTTGATGCACTCGGCTTTCATAAATAGGATCATAGTGCTCTTGGATTGATGGATATAGAGATGATGAATATTGAAGTGGTGGTTCTTGTGAGTAATTGGGTTAGAATTGGGGCGGTTCTATATATGGCTCATAAGGTGGTTGGTATGGTGGTTGAGGGTTAGGATCATATGGAGGTGAATGGCGGAAAGGGGCTTGTGAGTTTGGTGGTCCAAAGTTATATTGAGGAGGGGGTTCATAGGCATATGGTGGTGGTTGTTGATAGTCCATTGGAGGTGGTTGTTGCCATGAGGATTGATCAAATCCTTGTGGCTCCTCCCATCTTTGATTATTCCAACCTTGATGCCTGTTCTCATTGTAATTTCTTCTTCCTGCAACATAATTGTAACCAGACTCGTAGCGATGGGGGTGAGAACTCATGATAGTAAATAAAAATTAAAAACAAAATTAAAAATATATTTAAATTAAAAGGTTATTTAAATTTTGAATTTGAAAATTAAATTTTGAAATTTGAAATTTGAAATTTGAAATTTTGAAATTTGAATTTTTGAAATTTGAATTTTAAATTTTTGAAATTTTGAAATTTTGAGTTTTAAAATTTGAATTTTTGAATTTAATGAGGAAAGAGAGAAACAATAAAATGACACCAAACTGAAAATTTTTTTTAGATCAAAACGAAGAAAACAACTAAGAACAACTTGAAGGTTAAGATGAACACGAAGAATGACTTGAAGATCAAGATGAACACCAAGAACAAAATTTTTTTTTGAAAAAATTTTTTAATAACTAAATAAAAACCAATAACCTCTTAATTTATGAAAAAGCAAAAATAATAACAAAAATAAAAATAAATAAACAAGTAAAAGAAAATATTTACAATAACCAATAATAAGGCACACGTTTGCAATTCCCCGGCAACGGCGCCATTTTGACGTTAGGATTTTTGCCAGTAAAGAATTTCATAAAAACAGTCGCGTTGTAGATATAGTCTCTAAACCGACAGAAATCCCTTCGTACAAACGTTTTAATTGTCACAAGTAACAAACCCCTTAAAATTGATAATCGAGTATTTAAACCTCGGGTCGTCTTCTCAAGGAATTGCAAGGAAGTATGTTCTCATTATTGGTTATGAAGATTGTAAATTGGCGGTTTTGGAAGTAAGGTGGGAATATGTTATATGACAAGTAAAATAAAACAATAATAATAAAATCTCTTGGCAAGGTATAAGAAATTGGAGGTCCAGACTTAGTTATCCTTATCAATAACAATGAAAGTCGAATCTTAATTCCACTTGGTCAACCTTTACTAAAATAAAGGAAAGTCAAGGGACTAATTAGTTTGATCTTCGAATCCTATTTATTTCCTAAGAAAAGGTTGGGATTATTGAAGCTTAATTCAATTAGCAAAGATAACAGTTATCAATTATGCTGTTGAGTTGGATAATTCCTGAGTTACTGAATTCTTAACCAAGACCAAAAGGGGAAAAGTAAATCTACTGGAATAAGAATGCCTTCAGATGGGAAGCAATAATCATGTAAATAAAAGAGAGCAATAATAACTGAAATACCTCAAATAACATTAATTCAAGTAACCTGGAACAGTTCATAAACTAAATTGGGAGAATAAATAAAAATAAAGAACCTGGGATTGAGAGTTACTCCTAAAACTAAGAGAAGTCCTAAATCCTAATCCTATGAGAGAGGAGAGAACCTCTCTCTCTAAAAACTACATCTACTCCTAAAATTGTGAATGTGAAAGCCTGATTATGAATCGATGCATTCTCCCACTTTATAGCCTCTAATCTGTGTTTTCTGGACCGTAAACTGGGTCAGAAACAGCCCAGAATTCGCTGGTTGCGAATTCAAACACGCTGATTTTCGTCACTGCGATGCGGCCGCATGGGTCACGCGGTCACGTTGCCTAGCGTCAGGGCAAGTATGGCATATTATATATCAAATCGAAGCCCCAGACGTTAGCTTTCCAATGCAACTAGAACTGCGTCGTTTGGACCTTTGTAGCTAAAGTTATAGCCGTTTGAGTGCGAAGAGGTCAGGCTGGACAGCTTAGTAATTTCTCCAACTTCTTGTATTCCTTCCACTTTTGCATACTTTCTTTCCATCCTCTGAGCCATTCCTGCCCTGTAATCTCTGAAATCACTTAACACACATATCAAGGCATCTAATGGTAATAAGAGAGGATTAAACATAGGGAACTTAAGGCCAAAGAAGCATGTTTTCAATCAAAGCACAAAATCAGGAAGGAAATATAAAACCATGCAAATATTATGAATAAGTGGGTAAAGAGTTGATAAAATCCACTCAATTGAGCACAAGATAAATAATAAAATAGTGGTTTATCAATGATCTTTGATTATGATGCTCTGAGGGATGTTATTGCCACCCTGAACGCCCCTTGGGTGATGGACGCTAACAACAAGAAGCCCAAGGGGATGCTGTTTACTTATCTTTCTAGGGAGGCCAGGACGTAGCAGCAAATCTTTGCCCATTACGTCATGCCAACTGCCCACTTTACTGAAATTCCAGTAGACATGCTCGTCCTGATCGGATGTGTTATGGAGGGGAAGGAGGTATACTTCCCCCGAGTGATCAGGAGATACATGTGGCGAGCACATGTTCGTGGCATACTTCTATTTCCCACCTTGGTCACCGAGATGATTCAGCTGGCCGGTGTCCCATGGGACGCAGATGATGAGACACCACCCCCTGACCACGGAAAGGAGGAAGTGATTCCGTGGGGGTCATGGGTGCATGAGAAACCCCCATTCCGGTGCCGCTCCAGAGCCAGAGTAGCAGCGACACTTGGCCCCTCTTCTTCCACAGCCGCAGCAGGTCCATCAGCACCCACAGTACCGGCACCACCACTAGCACCCCAGCTGACGTATCTCTTAGTACAGCATCTGATCCGCTTCATGGAGCGTAGCGAGCGCCGTATCATGCGACGCCTGGACAGAGGTGCTGGGCGTTGAGTTGCCCCCTCTTCCCGACTCTTCCGCATCTGAGGAGGAGGAGCACGAGGAGGAGCCAGCTCAGATAGAGGCACCTTTACAGACACAAGCCGTCCCAGAGGCTCAGTAGCCCCCTGAGGAGCCACAGCCTGAGGCCCAGCGGACAAATGCGACTGTTGACCCCCATTATGAGCCCGAGCAGTAGCATCGAGGACGATGCTTCATTTTAAGTGTGGGGAGGTCACAATCGTCACCGTCGGTGGATAGCAATTTTGGGGGTGAGCATTCCGGACATTTATCTCCTAGTTTATGTTATTTTGCTTTATTTTTGCATTTTATTTTTTTAGGATTATTGTATATACTAATATTGTGGATACTAATACTCTAGTTGTTGCATTTTGCACCTTAGATTGGATACATTTCATATTTTTAGTAGATTTTCTTTACAGAGTTGTCTTTGCTTATTTTAGCTTTTTGGTTGTGATTAAAAAAATATTTTGGATTGTTGAAACCTAGTTAACCCTTTTTGTTTATGAAATTTATTTTGATTGGAAAAGGGGTAAACTAAGGAATTTTTTTAAATTCTCAATCACAATATTTCATCAATAAGCTTAGTCAAAATGATGAAATTTTCCAAGGAACTCATCTATAGGGCACCACCCTAATTGATTGAAACTTTTTTTAGAACTTGCTTGAATATTATACACTTTGTGGAACATGTTTTGAGCTAAGAATACAAGCTTGTGAGATTTGAACCTAATGATGTGGTTACATCTTATAACCACTTATTTTTCTTCTTGTGTGTAATTGTTCTCTTTCTATGATTGTGATCCTTGATTTGTTTAAATCTATATGTCCATCATCCCTTGCATACATGCACATATATGATTGAGGCCATTGTTTCATTAGCTCACTTACCTAAATAACCTACCTTTTACTCTCCATTGTTAGCCAATTTTGAGCCTATGCTTCACCCAATTGTTCTTTATTTTAGCACATTACAAGCCTAAAGCGAAAAACAATAAAAGATCTTTGTTTGGATTTTTGATTAGTTTAGTCTAGTGAGAGTGTTTATTATTCAAGTTTGGGGAGAATTGGAAACATTGGTTGGGATAAAAGGGTGTTTTATATCTCTTTATTTGGAAATTGGGTGGATGCTCATGTATAGATTAAATGTATTAACCTTAGACATTGATATTCTTGTTTATAGTTTGAAAAAAAAAGGGGAGAAAAATAATAAATAAGGGGACAAAATGCCCCAAAGTAAAGTTCAATAAAATTAATGCATAAGTGTCGTAAAATGAAGAGAAAATGCATGAGTATGTGAAAAGTGAAGAATGGGTAGTTAGGTTAGCACTTAATTGTATAGGTTATTATATAGGTTAGGTGGGAAGTCTAGGTTAATCAAAGATTCAAATTTTAGTCCACTGAACTATATATGACCTTACCTTGACCCTAACCCCATTACAACCTTATGGAAAGTCCTCATGATGATTGTATGCATGCATTGAATGGTTGTTGATTGTTAGATGAGGAACAAATCTTGGAAAGCATGATTAGGGGACAATTGAGTGAATCAACCCCTAAACACTTGAGTGATTAGAGCGGATACACATCCGGTGAGGGTTCGATCGCTCAATTACATGGTTTCACTATGATCATTCTTCTTCATGCAAGTTTGTAAATCTTTTAATAATTCAATGCAATTGTGGGTTTGGTTTGGTTTGAATTGATTCCTATTGCTCTAGCCTTGTGCCTACACATTTTTTCTTGGAAGTTGAGTTTTTTTGACCAAGTGATTGCATTCATATAGATAGCTGCATTTAGATAGGTTACAATTAGGTAGTTTACATTGAATAAATGTTGATACCCTTTTGTCTCTTTCTTGATTTTAGCATGAGGACATGCTTAGTTTAAGTGTGGGGAGGTTTGATAAACCCCAATTTTGTGGTTTATCTTGTGCTTATTTTAGGGGATTTTATCACCTTTTCCCACATTTATTCAATGAATTAGCATGGTTTTGTAATTCTCCCGTAATTTGTGCTTAAGTGTAAAAACATGCTTTTTAGGCCCTTAAATTGGTGATTTTAATTCACTTTAATTCCATTCAATGCCGTGATGTGTTTGTTGAGTGATTTTAGGATTATAAGGCAAGCTAAGTATTGGATGGAAGAAATGAAGAGTAAAGCATGCAAGTGGAGAATTTATGAAGAAATGAGCAAAATGGAAAATTAAGGGCCACGCGTACGCGTCATGCACGCGTACGCGTGCATTGAAGATTCACAAGCCACACACACATATCAAGCACACGTACGCGTGAGTAGAGGTTTTGCCAGCGACGTGCATGCGTTAGGTACGTGCACGCGTCGATGTTCGCACGTGACCCACTTAAAGTGAAATCGCTGGGAGCGGTTTCTGAGCTGTCCAGGCCCAATTCCAACTCATTTCTGAGGGTATTTTATGCAGAATTCAATCTTGAGCAAAGGGGGAGCACTTAGTTAATCATGATGAGCCTTTAGTTAGTTTTCTAAAGAGAGAAGCTCCCTCTTCTCTCTAGAATAAGGTTAGGATTAGGTTAATTTCTCTTAAATCTAGATCTAATTTCATGTTTCCATCTTGTTTCCTTATGAATTCTTGCTTCTACACCTTCATTCTCTTAGTTTGTGATGTTAATTTTACTTTTATGCCTCTTTTATGTTCATGCACTCATGTTGGATTTGGATCTCTTTTAATGAAATTTGATGTTGATGCTCTTTTATTGTTGATTTGAGTTGTGATCTTACTTTTCTTGTAATTGGTAGTTGGTAGATTTATATTTCTTGCTCATGATGGTTATGAATCTTGTTAATTCTTGCATTTTGTGATATTTACTTTTCTTGCACACTAGGTGTTTGATAAAATATTTTCTTTGATTATTGAGTAGTTTTCCTTACTCTTGGCCTAGGCTAAGGGAATTGAGTGACCTTGAGTCATTGGGTCTCATTGAATTGGTGATTTGAGAACCCTTGGTGGTCAATTTGATAACCATTGCTACTAGCCTACTACTAAGTCAATTATTAGCTAGGTTGGGACTTATGGATTGATGTTGACTAAGCCATTTGACATACTTCAAGCATAGAAGTATACTTAATGAGCTTGGTTCCTCATAATTGTCAATATATGGTTTGTTGACTAGGATGGTGATCTCAATTACCTATGTCTAGCCAAGAGTTCTTTTCCTTCTTTTATTAATTCTTATTATTTACTTTCTTGCTATTTACTTTTCTTGCCAATTACAAATCAAACCCCCTTGCATCTTCATAGCCAATAATTAAACACTTTATTGCAATTTCTTGTGAGACGACCCGAGGTTTAAATACTTCGGTTAATTCTTATTGGGATTTGTACTTGTGACAACTCAAATTTTGATGTGAGAATTGTGTGTTGCTTTGGAGCTATGCTTACAACGAAGTTCTTATTTCTATAAGAGAAATTCTAAACCAACATGACAATTTTCTCATTATCACTCAGTCGTCTTTCTCTTCTTCTGAGGCGGCCCGTCATAGTCACTGTATGGCAGAAATGACTGTTTACTGATGTAGACAGACGTCCGGTCTCTTGGATGTCCCTCCACTCCAGATAAAGAGGCGAATCTGGTGATCAACAATGGTTCACCTTCCACATCGACTCTCTGATAAGGGGAAGAACAGAGATCTTTTTCCCTTCCAAAATAGCCCATAGCAAAACTGCCACATAGACTCTAATGTGCGTGGCTTGCGTGCTCGGTAGAATGTAGTCAGCAATGATCTGCTGCCAGATCCTTGCCTCAGGGTTTAGGTCCGTGCACGCAATGCTCAATGGAACCGCATTGTCTCCCTTAATGTACTCCCATCCGGCCTCAGGCAGGCCAATCTTTTCCAGGACCTTATCCAAGAACAGCTTGCCGATTGTCACGTCCTTCATTATTTGAGTATAAGCGTCATGAGCCGGCGGAATATGCGGAATATCCAAGAGGGCCTCTAAAGCAGTATCAGAGGTGTCCAGTGTGACACCTCTTAGAGAAACAGTTGGGGCATCCCTCTTTATGAAATTTGCGTAGAATTCTTTGACCTGGTGGTCATTGACTTCCATCGGATCAAATTCTACAAATTTCCAATGGTAAAAGCTTAATCTGTTAAGGATCTGATTCGCATATTTCTCAGGCAGGTTTAGCTTCTCTCATAGTGAAAGGCTCGTTTTTCCAGTTTCTTATATTGTTCTTGGGCTTCAGCGTTAATGAATGTGTCTGGTTGGTTACTCAGAGGCATAGGAGGAGGACGAGCCAAAGGATTGGCTTTCTCCTTCCCCTTGCAGGCCATCCTGAAAAAGACAAAAACAGAGTATAACTTAGGAGAAACAGATAAAAATCACAGAAAGAAGAAGGTTATAATCAAACAATTCAAGTATGAGCCAATAATATAAACAAACACTCAATTAAGGGAAAACATGTATAAAACAGTGAAATGCTGAAAAGAAAATGTATTTTCCCAAAATCAAGTAACTTAAGTGACAAATGAAGGAATGAACAATAATTAAAGCATACATATGACTTAGGTGTGCAATGCAAATAAATTGAATTTGAAAGAATTAATTATTGCAATTTTGCATTTGAAGTTGGAAGACTTAGCAAAAATTGGCATAAAAAGCAATAATCAATGCAACAGTGTGAGTATGCACTTATTCATGTTGAGAGGATAAGAAATGATTACATATACATAACTTCTTGTCCAAAGCAATACTTGGTTGAAAAACAAAATGTATTGCTCAAAAACATGAAGGAACAAGTTGCTATGTATATAGTCATTAATGTTGAAAACACATGAATAGGCACTTAATCAATTTACTCAAAAAGCAACATATGTACTGCTACAATTGGCACCAAACAGAATTCAAAATGTACAAGTCTAAGACTAGTTTGGTCTTTGAGCAAAAAGAAAAGAGCAGTTATTACATAATGCAGCTAATCAGTATGCCATATGAAAATATGCACAGCTAAGGTAACACCAACAGAATAAACACAGTTATAAATTTGAAGTTTAGATTGGTGTTCAAGCAAACGACACAAGGTTCATAATGAAAAATCAAAGCTCAGGTAGCATTGAAAATGAACAGGGGACTGCGCAAATATGCATTAAGATGCCAAATGAAAACAGAATTTGAAGCCCATGTTGATCAGACAAGAGAATCAAATTCAAAAATACTCATTTAGGCAATTCGTCAAGCATGTTATGTGCAGAGTCCGAAAACAGCATGCTAAGTTCAGTCACAGCAGGGTTTATAGTTCAATGTAGTAGTTAACCAATCCGACAAAAATTAGAAACAATCAATCCAGCATCAACATTCAATCCAAATAACAGAGGTCATCTAACCTAATGCCACCTAATCACTAAAACGAGATTAAAAACAGAATTAAAAGCAAGTAAATTAAAGCAGCAGAAAAATGCAACAGGGCAGGGAAAAGGGAAGAAGGTGGAACCTTCATTGCAAAAGAGAGGAATGAGGGAAGGAAGAAATGAGAGTGGAGGGCAGTGAGGCGCGGTCGTGGCGGCATAGAAGTTCGCCGCCATTTATGGTGTCTCGCCAGACTGAGGAACGCAGCTAGGGCAGTGGCGCGGACAGAAGGTAGCGCAGGAATAGGGGAGAAATGGAAGGATGTAGGAGAAGAGAGAGAAGAAGAATAATAGAAGAGAGAGAAAGGGGACGACGGTGGTCGCTGGCGGTGAAGCGGTCGGATGGAGGTGGTGGTTGGTGGTGTTTCGAAGAAGAAGAGAAAGGGGTGGTGGGGTATTTCAGAGAAAAGGAGAAGGAAAGAAGAAAAGGGTTTGGGAACTGATGAGGCGCGACTCTCTCTCTTTTCGAATTAACGTTCGAAAAGTGACCTGTGCGGACGCACAAGGTCGTGTGCGACCGCACACAAGGAAGAAAGGGGGGTTATGTGCTCGCACATAGGCGTGCGGGCGCTGCAGACGAACAAAAGGGGATAGGGGGTTGTGTTCAGATGCACAAGGGGTGCGTTTGTTGTAAGCAGAGAGGTTGCCAAGGTCTGTGTGGGCGCACACAGCTATGCGCTCACACAAGTGGTTTTTTTTTTAGAATAATAGGGTGACGTTTGCGGTCGCACGCAGGGTGTGCGGTCGTGCAAGGAGAAAAGAACGGTAGTATACACACGCACAAGCCGTGCACGTGCTGTGAACAGAGGGTGTGTTGAGGGGTGTGCGTGCGCACATTCCTATGCAGACGCACAAGAACGGGAAAACAAGGGAGCCGTGTGCGTGCACGAGGCTGTGCGGACGCACAGGACTCTGTTTCTACAACAACAATTTTGTCTCTAAGGCACCAAACTTGACATCCAAAATAGGTTTTCATGTTCCAAAACATCATAAAACTCCCAAAAACATATTATTTTACTAAAATTACCTAACAGACTTTAAAATAAAACTAACCAACCAAGCAAAATAACCAATTATTCATGAAACAAAAGCTAAAAGAGAGAAAGTTAGAAGGATATTACCATGGTGGGGTGTCTCCCACCTAGCACTTTGGTTTAAAGTCCTAAAGTTGGACTTGGTGAGGAGATCCTTGTTAGGGCGGCTTATGTTTCCACTCCTCCTTGAATCTCCAACCAAGTTTGCTATTGATTCGACCTCCGGGGTCCCAAATGAAATGCATCAAACTGCTAAGAGACTTCAAGCTAGCAATCAGGATCCTTAAGTGTTGATCCTTGAAATTAATTCCTGGATCCCATACTTGAGTTCCTCTATCACCATTGACATGCTTGTGCACTCCCTGGAATCCACTAAATTGACTCTTGCACCAAAATTGAGCTCCAAATGTTGAGATGGCTCCTTTGATGAACTTTCCATTTTCTTGCCACATAACATTCTTATCTCCACCATCCACTACTCCAAGAAAGGTTTGAAGTTAACAATACGTCTCCAAGACGGCATATTGATGTGGGCCTAGAAAGCTTATTAGAGAGGTCTTCACCCACTCAATTCATTCTTTCACAACTATCTTCGCTTATCAGTGAATAGAACTTTCTGCAACTTCCTCTAAACCTTCCTCATCATCACTCAAGTTGAAAATTGGAGGTTGTGTGAAGTCCACATCAACATCTCCTTAAAAATCTAATAAGGGAGGGTCATGAAGGTCATCGGCGGGGTTGACCAAGTTGGACAAAAAATCTTGAATGATGGAATCCTCTTGATCACTTCCTATGAACTCTTCATTTATCTCCTCTTGTGCTTCATGTTGTGACTTGATATCTTCTACTTGATTTTGCAATTCTTCATTCACTCCACGCTTTTCACTTGGTTCTATGAATTCATCCACTAGAATTTCTTGGTCATGGCATGAACGTAATGAGGCTAACCGGTCAAGAGTTTTCGCTACTGTAGACATGACTTTCTATTGCTTCTTCCAAAACTCTTGTTGTTCTTGAATGAGGATGAAAAGTGCTTCTTGTGTGGCTTGATCCATATGTGAAGATAAAGATTGAGGTGATGAAGGTTGACAATTGAACTCATGAGGATAAGGGTTATGGTTTTATATGTAGTGAGGTGGTGGTGTATAGAATTGGTGACTAAAAAGGTAGGTGTTTGGGTTCCATTGGGGTGCATTGTGGTAATGGTGTGAAAAAGTCATAAAGAGGGCATAAACAAAACTTACTAACAAAAGCAAACAAACAACCAAAAAGTGCTATTTACATTATTAACATATTCACAACAACCAAAAGATATAACACCGTTTGCATTCCCCGGCAACGGCGCCAAATTTGATAAGAGAAATTTTTCATTGATTTGGAATCAAGAATCAATTCGTTAGTAGCATAGTCCAAACCGACAACTAATTCTCAAGATCAAATATTAAATTCAATGCAAAATATAAACCGAGAGTCTTTCAACCTCGGGTCATTCTCCCTAGGATGCAATCGAAGTGTTTCTCTTTCGGTTGTTAAGAGGACAAAAGGGGTTTTGCAATCAAAGAACAAAATATTAAAAGAACCAAGAAATAAAAGAACTAAGCAATGAGCAAAAATGTAATTAATGCAATCAAAGAGAAATGAGATCAAAACTAGTGAAAATGCTATAAATACAATAAAGAGCCTTGTCTTGGGAATGAGAGGTTAAGGAATCCTATCATTGCCATAACCACAACTACGGTAATTATCATGAGTCAATCTCGCTTAGTTAACCCCAACCATCGAGGAATAAGTCAAGCAAGCATAATTGACCTTCATCCATAAGTCCTAATCAACTTACCAAACTAGTTGATAAAAGGCTAGCGTCAATGGAAACAAGAGTCAACTAACTACCCAAGAATTACCACTAAATGTCAGACATTATGACTCTAGTATCCTAGGAATTCAAATCCCAAGCCAAGGTGTGAAAATCTACTCAATTTCTAAGGTTGGCATTTTCACAAACACCTTGTGTGCATAAAAGTAAAACATGGAAAATTGCAAAGTGAAATGGAAAACTATAACCAACTATCAACAAAACCAATTATAGACAAGCAATTAAACATAAAGGAAGCATGAAACATTAAATTCATCAATCAAAATTTCAAGTAACATAAAATTGCAGGTATAAACAAAGTAACTTGAACCAAAGGAAATTGAAGATAAAGACAATGTAATTAAAGAGGAATTAAAGAGTACTTACAATTAAAGAAGCAAAATCAAAGATCAAAGCTTGCTATAAAATGCTACAATAGAAATTGAGAATGAAACCCTAAGTGAGCTCTTGATGAGCGGATAATTTATACGCTTTTTGGCATTATTTTTACATAATTTTCAGTATAATTTAGTTAGTTTTTAGTATATTTTTATTAGTTTTTAATTAAAATTCACATTTTTGGACTTTACTATAAGTTTGTGTATTTTTCTGTGATTTCAGGTATTTTCTGGCTGAAATTGAGGGACTTGAGCAAAAATCAGATTTAGAGGTTGAAGAAGGACTGCAGAGGCTGTTGGATTCTGACCTCGTTGCACTCAAAGTGGATTTTCTGGAGCTACAAAAGTCCAAATGGCGCGCTCTTAATTGCATTGGAAAGTAGACATCCAGGGCTTTCCAGAAATATATAATAGTCCATACTTTGATTAAGGATAGACGACGTAAACTGGCATTGAACACCAGTTCCATGCTGCATTATGGAGTCAAACGCCAGAAATAGGTTGCAAAGTGGAGTTAAACGCCAGAAACAGGTTACAAACTGGCGTTCAACTCCAAGAAAGACCTCTACACGTGTAAAGCACAATGCTCAGCCCAAGCACACACCAAGTGGGCCCCGGAAGTGGATTTCTACATCATTTACTCATCTCTGTAAACCCTAGTAACTAGTTTAGTATAAATAGGACTTTTTACTATCTTTCTAGGGGACCTTTGATTAGTTTTATGCTATCTTAGACTTTCATGGGGGCTGGCCATTCGGCCATGCCTGGACCATTATCATTTATGTATTTTCAAACGGAAGAGTTTCTACACACTATAGATTAAGGTGTGGAGCTCTGCTGTTCCTCATGAATTAATACAAAGTACTACTGTTTTTCTATTCAATTCAAGCTTATTCCTATTCTAAGATATCCATTCGCACCCAAGAACATGATGAATGTGATGATTATGTGACGCTCATCATCATTCTCACTTATGAACGCGTGCCTGACAAACACTTCCGTTCTACATGCAAACAAGCTAGAATGAATATCTCTTAGATATCTAATACAGAGGACCGAGTCCGAGATATTAGAATCTTCGTGGTATAAGTGATGCACGGAAACTTGTCTCTCAACAATTTTCCTTCGGCAAGTATACCGAATTGTCGTCAAGTAAAAACTCACAATAGAGTGAGGTCGAATCCCACAGGGACTGATTGGTCAAGCAACTTTAATTGGAAGAATGTTCTAGTTGAGCTAAGCAGAATTTGGTTTGAGAGTTACAGGAAATTAAATGGCGGGAAAGTAAATAGCAGAAAATGTAAATGCTGGAAGTAAAGAGCTGAAAATAAACGGCGGAAAGTAAATTGCAGGATTGTAAATGGGAATGGAGAAGATGCTCATAAAAGTAAATTACAGAAATTAAAAAGAATGGGTAAGATCAGAATGGGGAATTCATTGGGTTTAGGAGATGTTGCATTCTCCGGATCAAGTTTATTTTCATCTCTTCCTCAATCAATGCGTTCATTGATCTCCTTGGCAATCTTAAGTGATCGAATTACAATTCCTTGTAATTCAATCTCTCAAATCTTGATCAATAGCCAATTCCTTGGTCAATTGCTCATGAGAAGAGATGAAGTATAGTCACTGATTATACCACATGCATTCCCAAATCAAGTGTAGGTAGAATTATAGTCACCATATCCTTCCAACCCCAATTTGGTCCAACATGAGAAAGCATTTCTAGCATGATCTCTTCATTCCTCTTTGCCTCTGCATTCACTCCCTCTTGGGTTACTGATGAGGTGGTGATTGCTGCTACTTGGTTCCTCTCCATCTTCTTGGTGAGGTCAGCCAGCTGCTTAGTAATAAGCTTGTTTTGGGCCAGCAGTGCATCCACATTGTTTAGCTCCATCGCTCCTCTAGTGTTGCCTCTTTCAGAAGCATAGAAGTAGTCATTCTCAGCTACAGTCTCAATGACATCTATGGCTTCTTCAATGGTCTTCTTCTTGTTTAGAGATCCCCCGGATGAATGGTCTACTGCCTTCTTTGATTCATAAGAAAGGCCTTCATAGAAAATGTGTAGCTGCACCCATTCATTGAACATATCTGGTGGACACCTTCTTGTCAGGTCCTTAAACCTCTCCCATGCTTCATATAGAGTTTCACCATCTTGCTGTCTGAAGGTTTGCACCTCAGCTCTCAGTCTGTTGATCCGTTGAGGAGGATAGAATCTTGCCAAGAATTTGTTCACCACATCTTCCCAGGTTGCTAAACTCTCCTTTGGGAAGGATTCTAGCCATTTAGATGCCTTGTCCTTGAGTGAGAAAGGGAACAGAAGTAATCTATAGGTGTCAGGATGAACACCATTAGACTTCACAGTATCACATATCCTCAGGAAGGTGGTTAGATGTTGATTGGGGTCTTCTTGGACACTCCCTCCGGATGAACAATTGTTCTGAACAAGGGTGATGAGCTGTGGCTTTAGTTCAAAGTTGTTGGCATGTATGGTTGGCCTTTGGATGCTACTCCCGCAATTTCCTGGGTTTGGATTGATATACGAACCCAGAACCCTTCTCTCTTGCCCAGCCTGATGTGCTGGACCTTCTCGGCCATGGTTGTGAGCCTCTTCTTCATGATGGTTCTCCATATTCTCATCCATATCTGGTTCAAAGTACTCCTCCTCTTCCTCAGCACCAACTACTCTCTTTCCTCTTGCTTCCCTCCTTAATCTAAGGAAGGTCCTCTCAGGTTCAAAATCAAAAGAAGTTGAAGCCCCGCTTCTTCTCCCTGTCATACAACCAACAAGGCACAAGCAAGGAAATAGATGCAGAAAGTAATTTCTACAGAAATATTGTTAGTGTGAGTAATGCAATATATCAAACAGTTAGTGGGTTAGTGGACTGAACTGTAAACAACTAAGAAAATGGGTAGGGGAAGGGGAAGGAAATAACTGAACAGAAAGTAAATTACTCAAATGAACTTAAATCAAACAAAAGAAAAATGCTCAATCTAGTTATCCTCCAATTTAATCATTGTTGATACAAAATCAATCCCCGGCAACGGTGCCATAAACTTGATGCACGGAAACTTGTCTCTCAACAGTTTTCCTTCGGCAAGTATACCGAATTGTCGTCAAGTAAAAACTCACAATAGACTGAAGTCGAATCCCACAGGGATTGATTGGTCAAGCAACTTTAATTGGAAGAATGTTCTAGTTGAGCTAAGCAGAATTTGGTTTGAGAGTTGCAGGAAATTAAATGGCGGGAAAGTAAATAGCAGAAAATGTAAATGCTGGAAGTAAAGAGCTGAAAATTAATGGCGAAAAGTAAATTGTAGGATTGTAAATGGGAATGGGGAATATGCTCATAAAAGTAAATTGCAGAAATTAAAAAGAATGGGTAAGATCAGAATGGGGAATTCATTGGGTTTAGGAGATGTTGCATTCTCCGGATCAAGTTCATTTTCATCTCTTCCTCAATCAATGCGTTCATTGATCTCCTTGGCAATCTTAAGTGATCAAATTACAATTCCTTGTAATTCAATCTCTCAAATCTTGATCAATAGCCAATTCCTTTGTCAATTGCTCATGAGAAGAGATGAAGTATGGTCACTGATTATACCACATGCATTCCCAAATCAAGTGTTGGTAGAATTATAGTCACCATATCCTTCCAACCCCAATTTGGTCCAACATGAGAAAGCATTTCTAGCATGATCTCTTCATTCCTCTTCCAAGGTTCAGAAGAGATCCAAGTATGAATAGCTTCTTTTCTAAGATAACTACCCAATTGGATGAAGATTGAAAGCTTTCTAGTAAAATCAAGAGAAAAGATAGAAGAAGAATAATGAAAACTAATGTTGATCCATCAAATTACAACAGAGCTCCCTAACCCAATGAAGGGGGTTTAGTTGTTCATAGCTCTGGAAATGGAAAACAAAGATGGAAGATACATTCTCAAAAATAAACTAGAAGTGCAGAGTAAATTATACAGAGAGTAGTTCTCAAATTTCCAACTCCCCAAAAGCTCCTCTCTAATTCAAAACTACCCCTATATATACTACTCTTCTGATCTTCTAGTTGGTTCTTCAAGTCTTGGATATGGGCCTTTGGATCTTAAGTTTGAAGCAGTTATCCTCTTCAGTGGGCTTAGCTTTACTTGCAAAGAGAAAGTGTGAAGTAGGCAGGGTATTTAGCTCAGGACGTTAGTGGCGTTAACGTTAAGTGAGAGTGTGGGTTCGAGAACGTTAGTGACAATCACCTTTTTCACTAACGTTCCTAACCCAGGGATGATCCACGTTAACTTCAACGTTAGTGGCACCAACGTGACCACTAACGTTGCTTCTTGGTCCTTTGCACACATTATTGGGACTCACCTTTTCCAATAACGTTGAGAGTCCTCCCTTCCCCCTACGTTAGAGTCCACGTTAACTTAGTTAACGTGGCTCTTAACGTAGGCTTGCCAATCCTTCGAGAACATTAGTGACACTTACCTTTGTCACTAACGTTCCAAGATGCCCCTACTTCCCACGTTAGAATCCACGTTAACTAAGTTAACGTGGCTTCTAACGTGGTGATGATAGCCATCTCCAACGTTAGTGACAAAGGTGAGTGTCACTAACGTTGGCTCATCATCCTTTCCTCCACGTTAGCTTCCACGTTAACTTAGTTAACGTGGGAGTTAACGTGGCTCATAGTGGCTCATTGTGGCTCATTCCAACGTTAGTGACAAAGGTGAGTGTCACTAACGTTGGCGATTATTTGCTTTCTCCACGTTAGATTCCACGTTAACTAAGTTAACGTGGGAGTTAACGTGGCTTAAAGTGGCTTAGTCCAACGTTAGTGACAAAGGTGAGTGTTACTAACGTTGGCCATTCTTTTGCTTCCCAACGTTAGAGTCCACGTTAACTAAGTTAACGTAGCCCTTAACGTGGCCAATATGAGCTTGGTCCAACGTTAGTGACAAAGGTGAGTGTCACTAATGTTGGCTCCACTTTCTTCTTCCACGTTAGAGTTCACGTTAACTTAGTTAACGTGACTCTTAACATGGGCTATGATGGCTTTGAGGACGTTATTGGCGATTACTTTTCTCATTAACGTTGCAAGCTAGCTCCCATTCCACGTTAGTGGTCACGTTAGTTAGACTAACGTGGTTGCTAACGTGGTTCTTTCTTGCTTCCTTTGTCCTGAAATCAAGCAATAAAGTGCATCAAAGTTCTAATCCTCATCATGAGACATGCATCATCCAATTTGTCATTTAATTCATGCAAAATTCTCATGAAATCATGTAAAGTGCACTATGCTTGCTTGAATCAAGATGTAAGTGAATTTTTACCCAAAACTTGCTTATTTCCTAAGAAAATGCATGAAACTACCCTAAAACAGTAAAGAAAAGGTCAGTGAAACTGGCCAAAATGCCCTGGGATCACAATACCAAACTTAAAGCTTGCTTGTCCCTAAGCAAGTACTGGAACAAGAGAATGATGAATGAAATGCCAAGAGAAATGAGTCATTATTGTGGAAGTCATGTACTTGGTTTTATGGTGGTTTCATGCATAGCAACTTAGGTTCATTCCTTCACTGGCTTTCAGACCTTTATCATGTCCTGGAATACCCACTTGACTGCACCTTATGAAACTTTTATTCATTGATCATTTTTTTCATTTCAGGGCTTATTTGTGTTCTTAGACTAGGTGCTCTGTGAGGGGGCGACTCTTTAAGATAAGCTTTCAGCCAGCACTCCCGAACCAGTTGGTTCAAGGTGCTAGGTGTCAAGACACCCCTAAGGACTTACTCCCTCAAGTCTCTTTCCCCCATACATACACACCACAGGCACATGGTTTGTTATTTTCTTTTCTTGAGACTTTGGTGTCCAGCACCTCTTTGGGTTACTAAGTGTTCTGTAGCAAGGGTTACTCTTGATAGTGGACTTTCAGCTGATAATCCCGGGTTAGTTAACCCAAGTTACCAAGTGATAAGGCACCCCTAAGAGCTTATTCATCCAAGTAAATCCCTTACACAAGAGCACCATAGACATATCTCTCAAGATTCAAACCCTTGGTGCCTAGCCTTATTTCTTACTCTTTTTCTTTTATTCTTTAACTTTCATTTTTCTTTCCCTTTTTTTTTGGGATCTTGTTATTCAGCTAGTCTCATGGGGTGTGTTTCAAGCATATAATTCAGAACAGATAGTTGCCTTTCCACCTTATTAGTGAACCAACTTAGTTAATCTATTACCACACCACAAAATTAGGAACTTACTCCACAATATGGATTCCACTCTGGTCTTTGATAAAACACATTCTCTTTTTATTTGATTAAAAAGGAAACAAGCAACACAATAAGCAAGATGAAATTGAAAACAGGCAATTTGACTAGCAATCACAGACCTAAGCAAGGAGAATACTAAAAACAGAATTGAAAATCCTAAACTACCATTGAAGCATGTTCTATTTCATACATGATTTTCCTTATTTAAAACTTGAAAAAGATGGGACAATGAGGGAACTCCACCACCTTTTACTCATGGGGTTGCTCCTACTCTCCTTCTTGTTTGTCCTCTTTGTATTTTTTGAGTGCTTGCACTCCCACTTCCCTTGCTTTTTCCAATCAACTTCTTCCAGAAGCCAGCGTCTTCCATCTTATTCTTCAGTGTTTCCTTCTGCTGTTTCACCTTTCCTTCCTCTTGTTCTGTTAGCTCTTTTTGGACTTCATCATACCTGGGGATTGCAGAGTGCAGATTATGCATGTGACTAGACATATAATTCAACTTGGCTTGAGTGTTTGTGTAGAATTCCTCCCTATGTAGTTGCCGTCCTTCGTTCAGTACGCTGAACTCATTGAATGCCTTCGCCTGAGCTAGTTGTCGTTGATTGAGTTCTTGAAGGCGCTTGTCTTGTCGCTCTTGTCTTTCAGTCACTTGATTTATGGCTTGGGTAAGCTGGGAATAGTGTTCCATTTGCTGTTTTTGTCATTCTCCTTGTTGATTCATCCAATTAGAAAGGAACTCTTCTTGACGATCCATCCTTTGAGCTTGAATGTGCAGTTGTTGTTCTTGTCCCTCTATATAACTCCTTGCTAGCTCCTCAATGGCTCCATGAATGTGGTTCAGGTTTATGTTGGTTGGGTCATAATATTCTCTTTGTTGGTGTTCTTCCTGATGAGACTCTTCTTGGTGAGATCTTCCTTTTAGTTTTGGCTTTCCTATGTGAGGTCTTCTTTGTTGTTGGGCTGGTGTCACATGAGTTAGACGCTGAAACGTAATTAGCCTCCCAGGATTTAACCAATCTGGGTTGCTATCCTCGAAGACAACCCTGGCCTTCATGCACAGTCTGAGGATGGTGCTGGGGTACCAAAGCCTGGCACCCGAATCAATCTTCTCAGCTGACTCTTGAATCCCCTCAGCTATAAGTTCGTGCACATTGATATCTCCACCTTGTACTAAGCAATGTACCATAGTAGCTCAAGTGACGTTGACCTCGGAATTGTTAGCTGCTGGGAGGATAAATCTCCTCACGAGTTCAAACCATCCCTTGGCTTCAGGTCTGAGGTCTCCTCTCTTGATGAACCTGGGTCTCTTATCCGCATACCTTTCCCAGTCAGCTCCTATAACACATATGTCATTCACAATTTGTTCGAGTTCATCATTGTCAGGGCTCTTACTCACTCTTGCCTGATAACCAAGCTCATCAAAATGTGGTGATTTCAACTGAAGAGTCCTTGTTATAGCATTGAGGCTGAAGTCCACCTCTTTCCCTCTTACGTAAATTTTGAAGGTGGGGGCCTTGGTTTTGTCTTCTCTGACCACATTTGCATAGAACTCTGTGATGAGGTTTGCATTTATCTTCCCTTCCGGGTTCGTAAGCCTTTGCCAACCCCTTTGTTCAATCTTCTCTCGAATCTGTGGGCACTCATCCTCGTCAATTTGGAATGTTAACTCGGGCAATATCTTCTTGAGCTTTATCCGTTCAAATTCGAGTTCATGGAATGCAGTTTTGAATCTGCTCTCATCGAAAGGAATGCTCTCCACTGGTTCCTTCCTCTTTTGCCTCTTGGAGCTTGATGATGCCATGAGTCTGAGTTGAGGTGTGAAGAGGGTGGAAGGTACGGATAGATGAGGAATTCGGTTGGTTAGGACAAGGTGTGATGAAGGGATTTGGATGCCGAAGGTGTGTAGTGTGAGGAATGGGAATTGGAATGTGAAGGGAAGTACAGACTAGGACTCACTTATATAGGGAAGTGATGAGTGAATGAAAGGTGTGGATTGATGGGGTGGTTGTGTGATGGACGGATGGGGTTTAGCAATGGTGAGCACAAGGATCACCAACTTTATGATGGGTTGGTTCAGTTTCCAAGCTTGTTCTTCTTCCAATGTTGCATGGCAACCATTCCCAATGCAATCCCCTTGAAGACACGTGTGTAGTATCTTCCTTTTGTGTTATCCGAACCCTTCAATTGCCCCATCAATGCTTCTACAGAATAAAAGAAATGTGATTAAAAACATACTTTTAGAAATTGGCGGCAAAATTAAAAGGTTAACTATTTTTTTTAGTTATTGTTTTTAACTAACTAAGTGCTACTCATGAGTGCAAACCAACTGACTAACTCAACATCCATGTATGCAACATTGGCAACACCAAACTTAGTTTGGTGCCATGTGGTGTAAAAGATTTGTTCAAGGCCCCTAAGAGTGACATGATGTGGGTTACATTCATGTTCTCTTAGTGTGCCTTGAACACCAAACTTGTTCCTCACTATATGTTGCACACAATGATTCATTCAAGTGCATATCAAGTTGATTTGAAATTCATGAACCTTGAATTATTAACTATTTTTAAAAGCAAGTAAAACATGGGTTGCCTCCCAATAAAGCGCTTCTTTAGCATCACTAGCTTGATGTTCTGCCTCCATCAGGGTGGTTGGTAGTGCTTCAAGTCCTCCCTCCTTGCAGTAAATCTATCTCCATTGGCTTCATCAAGGATCTCCACATGTTCCAAGGAGAGAACTCTGTTGATGGTAAAAACTTTAGGTAGCTGAGATGGGATGGTGGGAAGATCGGGGGGAATGGCTGGGAAGTAAGCTGAGATTACTTTATCCCCTGGGGAGAAGTCCTCTGTAGGGATCTTCTTGTTCCTCCATCTCCTTGGTACCTTCTTCTTTGTTCCTTTTGATGTTGCCTTGCTCTTTGTGACCTCCTCTTCCAAGTAGGTTCCGTTGCTGGTCTCATATAGCTCTGGTGGTTTAGGTTCCTCCTGATTTTCTTTGAGCTATGACAGCTGCTGATTGCTTTGTTCCTCAACTAAGGGGATTCCCAGATGTACTGGTTGTGCTTCAGTACTTGTTTCTTCCTTCAGTATCTCACTGTGATCTTTGCTTGGTTCTTTGTTCTCTTGATCTGTTTCTTGTGAGGACTTGAAAACATTGAAAGTGAGTTGTTCATCATGAATCTTCAAAATTAGCTCCCCTCGCTCCACATCTAAAAGTGCTCTGGCTGTAGCTAGGAATGGTCTTCCCAATATGATTGGGTGGAGGTGACTCTCTTCCATGTCCAAGATGACAAAGTCTGTGGGCAGGAAGTATTTTCCAACCTTCACCAGCACATTTTCAACCACTCCTACTGCTTGTTTTTTATTTTTGTCAGCCAACCTGATAACTACATCTGTGGGTATTATCTCATTGATCTGCAGCCTCTTCACAAGGGATAAAGGCATTAAGTTGATGCTTGCTCCCAAATTGTAGAGTCCTTTATCAAATATTGTTTCTCCTATAGCACAGGGGATGTAGAAACTCCCTGGGTCCTTCCTCTTTGTAGGCAGCTCTGGTTGAATGAGAGCACTGCACTCTTTATTCATCACTATTGTTTGTCCTCCCTTGAGTGAGCTTTTCTTGGTCAGCAGCTCCTTCATATACTTAATGTATGAGGGCATTTGTTGGAGGGCCTTGATGAATGGTATGTTTACATGGAGAGATGCAAACATGTCAAGAAACCTTGAGTATAGTCTCTTCTCTACACAGCCATTTAGTAATTGGGGAAAGGGTGTATAGAGTCTCAGCAGCTCCTTCTGTGTCAGCTCCTTCTGTGTAATTGTGGTTTCTTGATGATTCTCCCCCTGCTTTCCTGCTGAAGTATCTTCAGGTTGTTCTAATGGGTTGTTCAGCTCTTCCTCAGTCTTCTTATTACTTATAGTAACCATCTTGCAATCTTCCCATCTGACTTTCTTTGCTTTACCTCTCGAATTTTTCTCTGTCACTTGGGAAGCTATCAGTAGGTTTGAGAATCTGCTCGGAGAGGTATCCCACTTGAAATTCCAGCCTCTTGATGGTGTCTCCCTGATTCTTGATATAGGCTCGCACCTCCTCCTTGAATACCTTATTATCTTGAATCTCTTTGCATATGCCCTCAAGTAGAGTCTCAATTCTGGAGAGTCTATCTTCAGATGATGGTGGGTTAGGATTGGAGTGATGAGAAGGGTTGTTTTGGTTTTGGTATGGATGTGGAGAGGTGTTGTTAGGGTGGTGTTGATATGATCTCTGTGTGGACTGTTGGTGACCTGCATGGTTGTTGGGGTTGTGACGTCTCTGATCTTGGCTTTGATCTTGTTGATTTTCCCACCCAAAGTTTGGGTGATTCCTCCAACCAGGGTTGTAGGTCTTGGAGTATGGATCATGGGTCTGCCTGGGTGAGTTTCCAATGTAGTTGGCTTGTTCTTGCTCATCCTTTGCCTCTATATTCACTCCCTCTTGGGTTGCTGATGAGGTGGTGATTGCTGCTACTTGGTTCCTCTCCATCTTCTTGGTGAGGTCAGCCAGCTGCTTAGTAATAAGCTTGTTTTGGGCCAGCAGTGCATCCACATTGTTTAGCTCCATCGTTCCTCTAGTGTTGCCTCTTTCAGAAGCATAGAAGTAGTCATTCTCAGCTACAGTCTCAATGACATCTATGGCTTCTTCAATGGTCTTCTTCTTGTTCAGAGATCCCCCGGATGAATGGTCTACTGCCTTCTTTGATTCATAAGAAAGGCCTTCATAGAAAATGTGTAGCTGCACCCATTCATTGAACATATCTGGTGGACACCTTCTTGTCAGGTCCTTAAACCTCTCCCATGCTTCATATAGAGTTTCACCATCTTGCTGCTTGAAGGTTTGCACCTCAGCTCTCAGCCTGTTGATCCGTTGAGGAGGATAGAATCTTGCCAAGAATTTGTTTACCACATCTTCCCAGGTTGCTAAACTCTCCTTTAGGAAGGATTCCAGCCATTTAGATGCCTTGTCCTTGAGTGAGAAAGGGAATAGAAGTAATCTATAGGTGTCAGGATGAACACCATTAGACTTCACAGTATCACATATCCTTAGGAAGGTGGTTAGATGTTGATTGGGGTCTTCTTGGACACTCCCTCCGAATGAACAATTGTTCTGAACAAGGGTGATGAGCTGTGGCTTTAGTTCAAAGTTGTTGGCATGTATGGTTGGACTTTGGATGCTACTCCCGTAATTTCCTGGGTTTGGATTGATGTACGAACCCAGAACCCTTCTCTCTTGCCCAGCCTGATGTGCTGGACCTTCTCGGCCATGGTTGTGAGCCTCTTCTTCATGATGGTTCTCCATATTCTCATCCATATCTGGTTCAAAGTACTCCTCCTCTTCCTCAGCACCAACTACTCTCTTTCCTCTTGCTTCCCTCCTTAACCTAAGGAAGGTCCTCTCAGGTTCAGAATCAAAAGAAGTTGAAGCCCCGCTTCTTCTCCCTGTCATACAACCAACAAGGCACAAGCAAGGAAATAGATGCAGAAAGTAATTTCTACAGAATACTGTTAGTGTGAGTGATGCAATATATCAAACAGTTAGTGGGTTAGTGGACTGAATTGTAAATAACTAAGAAAATGGGTAGGGGAAGGGGAAGGAAATAACTGAACAGAAAGTAAATTACTCAAATGAACTTAAATCAAACAAAAGAAAAATGCTCAATCTAGTTATCCTCCAATTTAATCAATGTTGATACAAAATCAATGCCCAGCAACGGCGCCATAAACTTGATGCACGAAAACTTGTCTCTCAACAATTTTCCTTCGGCAAGTATACCGAATTGTCGTTAAGTAAAAACTCACAATAGAGTGAAGTCAAATCCCACAGGGATTGATTGGTCAAGCAACTTTAATTGGAAGAATGTTCTAGTTGAGCTAAGCAGAATTTGGTTTGAGAGTTGCAGGAAATTAAATGGCGGGAAAGTAAATAGCAGAAAATGTAAATGCTGGAAGTAAAGAGCTGAAAATAAATGGTGGAAAGTAAATTGCAGGATTGTAAATGGGAATGGGGAAGATGCTCATAAAAGTAAATTGCAGAAATTAAAAAGAATGGGTAAGATCAGAATGGGGAATTCATTGGGTTTAGGAGATGTTGCATTCTCCGGATCAAGTTCATTTTCATCTCTTCCTCAATCAATGCGTTCATTGATCTCCTTGGCAATCTTAAGTGATCGAATTATAATTCCTTGTAATTCAATCTCTCAAATCTTGACCAATAGCCAATTCCTTTGTCAATTGCTCATGAGAAGAGATGAAGTATGGTCACTGATTATACCACATGCATTCCCAAATCAAGTGTTGGTAGAATTATAGTCACCATATCCTTCCAACCCCAATTTGGTCCAACATGAGAAAGCATTTCTAGCATGATCTCTTCATTCCTCTTCCAAGGTTCAGAAGAGATCCAAGTATGAATAGCTTCTTTTCCAAGATAACTACCCAATTAGATGAAGATTGAAAGCTTTCTAGTAAAATCAAGAGAAAAGATAGAAGAAGAATAATGAAAACTAATATTGATCCATCAAATTACAACAGAGCTCCCTAACCCAATGAAGGGGGTTTAGTTGTTCATCGCTCTGGAAATGGAAAACAAAGATGGAAGATACATTCTCAAAAATAAACTAGAAGTGCAGAGTAAATTATACAGAGAGTAGTTCTCAAATTTCCAACTCCCCAAAAGCTCCTCTCTAATTCAAAACTACCCCTATATATACTACTCTTCTGATCTTCTAGTTGGTTCTTCAAGTCTTGGATATGGGCCTTTGGATCTTAAGTTTGAAGCAGTTATCCTCTTCAGTGGGCTTAGCTTTACTTGGAGAGAGAAAGTGTGAAGTAGGCAGGGTATTTAGCTCAGGACGTTAGTGGCGTTAACGTTAAGTGAGAGTGTGGGTTCGAGAACGTTAGTGACAATCACCTTTTTCACTAACGTTCCTAACCCAGGGATGATCCACGTTAACTTCAACGTTAGTGGCACCAACGTGACCACTAACGTTGCCTCTTGTTCCTTCGCACACATTATTGGGACTCACCTTTTCCAATAGCGTTGAGAGTCCTCCCTTCCCCCTACGTTAGAGTCCACGTTAACTTAGTTAACGTGGCTCTTAACGTAGGCTTGCCAATCCTTCGAGAACGTTAGTGACACTTACCTTTGTCACTAACGTTCCAAGATGCCCCTACTTCCCACGTTAGAAGCCACGTTAACTAAGTTAACGTGGCTTCTAACGTGGTGATGATAGCCATCTCCAACGTTAGTGACAAAGGTGAGTGTCACTAACATTAGCTCATCATCCTTTCCTCCACGTTAGCTTCCACATTAACTAAGTTAACGTGGGAGTTAACGTGGCTCATTGTGGCTCATTCTAACGTTAGTGACAAAGGTGAGTGTCACTAACGTTGGCAATTATTTGCTTTCTCCACGTTAGCTTCCATGTTAACTAAGTTAACGTGGGAGTTGACGTGGCTTAAAGTGGCTTAGTCCAATGTTAGTGACAAAGGTGAGTGTCACTAACGTTGGCCATTCTTTTGCTTTCCAACGTTAGAGTCCACGTTAACTAAGTTAACGTGGCCCTTAACATGGCCAATATGAGCTTGGTCTAATGTTAGTGACAAAGGTGAGTGTCACTAATGTTGGCTCCACTTTCTTCTTCCACGTTAGAGTTTACGTTAACTAAGTTAACGTGACTCTTAACGTGGGCTATGATGGCTTCGAGGACGTTATTGGCGATTACTTTTCTCATTAACGTTGCAACCTAGCTCCCATTCCACGTTAGCAGTCACGTTAGTTAGACTAACGTGGCTGCTAACGTGGTTCTTTCTTGTTTTCTTTGTCCTGAAATCAAGCAATAAAGGGCATCAAAGTTCTAATCCTCATCATGAGACATGCATCATCCAATTTGTCATTTAATTCATGCAAAATTCTCATGAAGTCATGTAAAGTGCACCATGCTTGCTTGAATCAAGATGTAAGTGAATTTTTACCCAAAACTTGCTTATTTCCTAGGAAAATGCATGAAACTACCCTAAAACAGTAAAGAAAAGGTCAGTGAAACTGGCCAAAATGCCCTGGCATCAATAAGTTAGAACCCATGGATGGCCATTCTTGAGATCCGGAAAGTCTAAACCTTGTCTGTGGTATTCCGAATAGGATCTGGAAAGGGATGGTTGTGACGAGCTTCAAACTCGCGAGTGCTGGGGGTAGTGACAGACGCAAAAGGATAGTAAATCCTATTCCAGTATGATCGAGAACCGATAGATGATTAGCCATGCAGTGACAGCGCATTGGACCATTTTCACAGAGAGAATAGGATGTAGCCATTGACAACGTGATGCCCTACATAAAGCTTGCCATGGAAAGGAGTAGGAATGATTGGATGAAGACAGCAGGAAAGCAGAGGTTCAGAGGAACGAAAGGCATCTCTATACGCTTGTCTGAAATTCTCACCAATGAATTACATAAGTATCTCTATCCTAGTTTATATTTCAATTATGTTTTAATTATTAAATCCCCATAACTATCTGAATCCGCCTGACTGAGATTTACAAGGTGACCATAGCTTGCTTCAAGCTGACAATCTCCGTGGGATCGACCCTTACTCACGTAAGGTTTATTACTTGGACGACCCAGTGCACTTGCTGGTCAGTTGTGTGAAGTTGTGACAAAGAATTAAGATTATGAATGTGCGTATAAAGTTTTCAGCGCCGTTACCAAGGAATGGAACCGTCACGATTTCTACGCACCAAGTTTTTGGCGCCTTTGCCGGGGATTGTTCGAGTTTGGACAACTGACGGTTCATCTTGTTGCTCGGATTAGGTAATTTTATTTTAATTTTAATTTTTTTATTTCTTAATTTCGAAAAAAAAATAAAATAAATAATTTCTTCTTTTTCATTTTTCCTAATTAATTTTCGAAAAATAAAAAAAATTTATAAAATCATAAAATCAAAAATATTTTTGTGTTTCTTGTTTGAGTCTAGAGTCAAGTTTTAAGTTTGGTGTCAATTGCATCTTTTTAATTTTCCAAAAATTATTTTCAAAAATTTCATGTGTTGCATTCTTCATGATCTTCAAGTCGTTCTTGGCTAGTCTTCTTGTTTGATCTTCATATTTTCTTGTTTTGTGTCTTTTCTTATTTTTCATATGCATTCTTGAATTTTTAGTGTCTAAAAATTAAAAGTATTTAAGTTTGGTGTCTTGCATGTTTTCTTTTCTTAAAAATTCTTCAAAAATAAAGTCTTGATGTTCATCTTGATCTTCAAAGTGTTCTTGGTGTTCATCTTGACATTCAAAGTGTTCTTGCATGCATTAGGTGTTTTGATTCATAATTTTCATGATTTGTTTCAATTTTGTGTTTTTCTCTTTCATCATTTAAAAATTCAAAAATAAAAAAAAATATCTTTCCCTTATTTCACTCATAAAATTCGAAAATTTGAGTTGACTTTTTCAAAACTTTTTAAAATTTAGTTGTTTCTTATGAGTCAAGTCAAATTTTCAATTTAAAAACCTTATCTTTTTCAAATTTTTTTTTTAAAAATCAAATCTTTTTCATTTTTCTTTCATTATTTTCGAAAATTTCAAATTAATTTTCAAAATCTTTTTCTTATTTTTTCCATATTTTCGAATTCAATGCTAACAATTAATGTGATTGATTCAAAAATATTAAGTTTGTTACTTGCCTAATAAGAAAGGTTCAATCTTTAAATTTTAAAATCAAATCTTTTTGTTTTTTGTTAGTCAAGTAATCAACTTTAATTTTCAAAATCAAATATTTTTAAATTTCTTTTTCAAATCTTTTTCAATCAATCCTATCTTTTTGTTTCAATCACATCTTTTTAAATTTCAATCACATCTTCTTCAAAATTTGATTTCAAAATCTTTTTTTTAACTTCTTATCTTTTTCAAAATTTGATTTTCAAATCTTTTTCAATTAACCACTTAACTTTTTGTTTGATTCTTATCTTTTTCAAAACTGCCTAACTAACTCTCTACCTTTAATTTTCGAAAATCCTTTCCTCCTTTTTCAAAATTTTATTTTAATTAACTAATTGTTTTTAATTTTAATTTAATTCAATTTTAATTTTAATTTTCGAATTTTCAATTTAATTTTAAAATATTCTTATTTTATTTTATTAAATTTTCGAATTCTTCTCTTTCTCATCTACTAACACTTCTCTTTCACCCAAAAAAATTCGAACCCCATCTTCCTTTCTGTGTTCGAATTTTTCCTCTTCTCCTTCTTACATTCTTCTCTTCTTATACTTGCATAAGGAACCTCTATACTGTGACATAGAGGATTCCATATTTTCTTTTGTGTTCTCTTCTTTTTCATATGAGCAGAAACAAGGATAAGAACATTCTTGTTGAAGCTGATCCTGAACCTGAAAGGACTCTGAAGAGGAAGCTAAGGGAAGCTAAAGCACAACTCTCTGGAGAAAATCTGACAGAAATTTTTGAAAAAGAAGACAACATGGCCGAAAATAATAACAATGCAAGGAAGATGCTTGGTGACTTTACTGCACCTAATTCCAATTTACATGGAATAAGCATCTCAATCCCTGCCATTGGAGCAAACAATTTTGAGCTTAAGCCTCAATTAGTTTCTTTGATGCAACAGAATTGCAAGTTTCATGGACTTCCATCAGAAGATCCTTTTCAGTTCTTAACTGAATTCTTGCAGATCTATGATACTTTTAAGACCAATCGGGTTGATCCCGAGGTCTACAGGCTTATGCTTTTCCCGTTTGCTGTAAGAGACAAAGCTAGAGTATGGTTGGACTCTCAACCTAAAGATAGCCTGAACTCTTGGGATAAGCTGGTCACGACTTTCTTAGCCAAGTTCTTTCCTCCTCAAAAGCTTAGTAAGCTTAGAGTGGATGTTCAAACCTTCAAACAAAAGGAAGGTGAAGCCCTCTATGAAGCTTGGGAGAGATACAAGGAACTGACCAAAAAGTGTCCTTCTGACATGCTTTCAGAATGGACCATCTTGGATATATTCTATGATGGTCTGTTCTAGCTATCAAAGATGTCACTGGACCACTCTGTAGGTGGATCCATTCACCTAAAGAAAACGCCTACAGAAGCTCAAGAGCTCATTGACATGGTTGCAAATAACCAGTTTATGTACACTTCTGAAAGGAATCCTGTGAATAATGGGACGCCTATGAGGAAGGGAGTTCTTGAAATTGATACTCTGAATGCCATATTGGCTCAAAATAAAATATTGACTCAGCAAGTCAATATGATTTCTCAGAGTCTGAATGGATTGAAGGAATCATCCAACAGTACTAAAGAGGCATCTTCTGAAGAAGAAGCTTATGATCCTGAGAACCCTGCAATAGCAGGAGTGAATTACATGGGTGAACCCTATGGAAACACCTATAATCCCTCATGGAGAAATTATCCTAATTTCTCATGGAAGGATCAACAAAAGCCTCAACAAGGCTTTAACAATGGTGGAAGAAACATGTTTAGCAATAGCAAGCCTTTTCCATCATCCACTCAGCAAAAGACAGAGAGTTCTGAGCAGAATCCATCTAGCTTAGCAAACATAGCCTCTGATCTATCTAAGGCCACTTTAAGTTTCATGAATGAAACAAGGTCTTCCATTAGGAATTTGGAGGCACAAGTGGGCCAGCTGAGTAAAAGAGTCACTGAAACTCCTCCTAGTACTCTCCCAAGCAATACAAAAGAGAATCCAAAAAGAGAGTGCAAGGCCATTGATTTAACCATCATGGCCGAACCTACAAGGGAGGGAGAGGACGTGAATCCCAGTGAGGAAGACCTCCTGGGATGTCCAGTGATCAACAAGGAGTTTTCTTCTGAGGAATCAAAGGAATCTGAGGCTCATCTAGAGACCATAGAGATTTCATTGAACCTCCTTATGCTATTCATGAGCTCTGATGAGTATTCTTCTTCTGAAGAGAATGAAGATGTCATTGAAGAGCAAGTTGCCAAGTACCTTGGTGTAATCATGAAGCTGAATGCCAAATTATTTGGTAATGAGACTTGGGAAGATGAACCTCCCTTGCTCATCAATGAACTAAGTGATCTGGATCAACTGAGATTGTCTCAGAAGAAACAGGATCCTGGAAAGTTCTTAATACCTTGTACCATAGGCACCATGACCTTTGAGAAGGCTCTATGTGACCTTGGGTCAGGGATAAACCTCATGCCACTCTCTGTAATGGAGAAATTGGAAATCTTTGAGGTGCAAGCTGCCATAATCTCATTAGAAATGGCAGACAACTCAAGAAAACAGGCTTATGGACAAGTAGAGGACGTGCTAGTAAAGGTTGAAGGCCTTTACATCCCTGCTGATTTCATAATCCTAGATACTGGGAAGGATGAGGATGAATCCATCATCCTTGGAAGACCCTTCCTAGCCACAGCAAGAGCTGTGATTGATGTGGACAGAGGAGAATTGATCCTTCAACTGAATGAGGACAACCTTGTGTTTAAAACTCAAGGATCTCCTTCTGTAACCATGAAGAGGAAGCATGAAAAGCTTCTCTCACTGCAGAGTCAACCAAAGCCCCCAAAGTCAAACTCTAAGTTTGGTGCTAGGAGGCCACAACCAAACTCTAAGTTTGGTATTGAACCCCCACATTAAAACTCTAAGTTTGGTGTTGGGAGGTTCCAACAATGCTCTGAACATCTGTGAGGCTCCATGAGAGCTCACTGTCAAGCTATTGACATTAAAGAAGCACTTGTTGGGAGGCAACCCAATGTTATTTAATCAATTTTATTTTATTTTCTCTTTATTATTTTATGTTTTATTAGATTGATAATCATGTGGAGTCACAAAAACTACTGAAAAATCAAAAAAAGAATGAAAAACAGCATTGAAAACAGCACACCCTGGAGGAAGAGCTTACTGGCGTTTAAACGCCAGTAAGGAGCATCTGGCTGGCGTTTAACGCCAGAACAGAGCATGAAACTGGCATTAAACGCTAGAAATAAGCAACAATCTGGCGTTTAAACGCCAGGATTGCACCCAGAGGAAAGCTGGTGTTAAACGCCAGAAACAAGCTCCATTTGGGCGTTTAACGCCAGAAACAAGCATGGAGCTGGCGTTTAACGCCAGAAACAAGCATGGAAGTGGCGTTAAACGCCAGAATTGCACAATAAGGGCGTTTTACACGCCTAATTGAGGCAGGGATGTTAAGCCCTAGGCCCCACTTGATCTGTGGGCCCCACAGGATCCTCTCAGGATCTGTGGACCCCACAGGATCCCCACCTAACCCTATTCTCTCCTCTTCACACCTTTTCATAACTCTCTTCCCCAAATGCCCTTCACCAATCACTTCAATCACTCTTTCCCATCACCCCCTCACGACTCACATCCATCTTCTCTTCCCCATAAATCCCACTTACCTTCAAATTCAAAATATTTTCCCTCCCAAACCCAAACCTAATGGCCAAAACTTAACCCTCTCCCCCTCCTATATAAACCCCTCATTCCTTCTTCATTTTCACACAACACAACCCTAACTTCTCACCTTGGCCGAAACACCTCACCCTCCATCTCCTCCATTTTCTTCTTCTTCTACTACTTTCTTTCTTCTTTTGCTCGGGGACGAGCAAACATTTTAAGTTTGGTGTGGTAAAAGCATAGCTTTTTATTTTTCCATAACCATTTATGGCACCTAAGACCAGAGAAACCTCTAGAAAGAGGAAAGGGAAGGCAATTGCTTCCACCTCTGAGTCATGGGAGATGGAGAGATTCATCTCAAAGGTCCATCAAGACCACTTCTATAAAGTTGTGGCCAAGAAGAAAGTGATCCCTGAGGTTTCTTTCAAGCTCAAGAAGAATGAGTATCCGGAGATCCGACTTGAAATCTAAAGAAGAGGTTGGGAAGTTCATGAGATTATACCTCAAGAACTCTAAAAGGTGGCTGACAAGTCCTCCACTTGGGCAAGGTTAGCCTTTCCTCACCTCATTTGCCACCTCTGCAATTCGGCTGGAATTGACATAGAGGGAGACATCTTCATTGAAGAGGATAAGCCCATCACTAAGAAAAGGATGGAGCAAATAAGAGATCATGGACCTCAACATGAGCATGAGGAAATTCCTCACCATGAAATCCCTAAGATGCCTCAGGGGATGCACTTTCCTCAACAGAATTATTGGGAGCAAATCAACACTTCCCTAGGAGAATTAAGTTCCAACATGGGACAACTAAGGGTGGAGCATCAAGAGCACTCCATCATCCTCCATGAAATTAGAGAAGATCAAAGAGCTATAAGGGAGGATCAAGAAAGACAAGGAAGAGACATAGAGGAGCTCAAGAGCACCATTGGTTCTTCAATTAGAGGAAGACTGATAAACCCATATTTCATGAGTTCTTTTGTGCTTAATTTGAGTGATTTATTCAATCCTCCACCTACTTATTCATATTAACTGCATGGTTTTACTTTCCCCTCCTTATTATGTCATATTGTGAAAAACATGTTTTTCTAAGCTTTAAAAACTAATTATTTTAATTACCTTTATTTCCATTCGATGCCGTGATTAGTGTGTTGAGTAGTTTTAGATTTTCTAAGGCAGAATGACTTAAAGGATGGAAAAAGAAACATACAAAAATGGAAGGAGAAAGCAAAACGGAGCTTTGAAGGAAACTGGTATTCACGCGATCGCATGGACGACGCGATCACGTGCCAGAAGCAAAGATGCAGCGACGCGGCCGCATGACTGACGCGACCGCGCGACATAAGCAGAACGCATACGACGTGGATGCGTGACTGACGCGACCGCGTGGCAAGGAAAAGCTCCGAATGACGCGACCGTGTGACCCACGTGGACGCGTGACAGAGGCCACGTATCAGAATTTACAGAATACGCCCCCAGCGATTTCTGAAGCCCTTTTTGGCCCAGATCCAAGTACAGACAGCAAAGACCAGAGGTTATAAAGTGTGGAAATGCACCATTCAAAGAGAGCTTGCATATTTTATTTTTCAATGATTTAGATTTAGTTGAGAGGGAGATCTTCTCCTCTCTCTCTTAGGATTTAGGATTTCTTCTCGCTTTAAGAGTGACTCTCAATCCAGGTTTTATATTTCTTTGCTTTAAACTTCCCTTTTACTTTATTTATTTATTTCAGTATCTGAGTTGGCTATTTACCTTTATAATTGAATCTATGAATTCTTCCATGTTACAGACTGTTATTTGAATTAATGATAATTGAGGTATTTTCAGTTTATGATTGTTCTCTTTGATTTAAGTTACCATTGCTTCCCATCTAAGGACATTTTTATTATTCCAGCAATTTTACTTTTTCCCCTTTTGGTCCTGGTTAAGAATTCAGTAACTCAACAGTTATTAAACTCAACATAATTGATAATCGTTATCTTGCTAATTGAGCTGAACTTAAGTAATCCCAACCTTTTCTTAGGAAATAAATAGGACTCAAATGTCAATTTAATTAGTCCCTTGACTTTCCTTTGCCCTAGTAAAGGTTGACCAAGTGGAGTTTAGATTCAACTTCCATTATAGTTAAGAGAGATAACTACGTTGGACCTCCAACTTCTCTTACCTTGCCAAAAGTCTGCTTTACAGTATTTATTTATTTTAATTGCCATTTACTTTACTTGTCATTTAAATTACTTACTTCTCATCTTCTAAACCCTGATTACAACCTTTATAGCCAATAATAAGAACATACCTCCTCGCAGTTCCTTGAGAAGACGACCTGAGGTTTGAATACTCGGTTAACAATTTTTAAAGGGGTTTGTTACTTGTGACACCCAAAACATTTGTACGAAGGGATTTTTGTCGATTTAGAGACAATATCTACAACGCGACTGTTTTTATGACATTCTTTACTGGCAAAAATTCTAACGTCAAAGACGCCACCCTCACTAAGGTGGACTCATTCCTTAATCTCCTTGTTTATTTATTTTCTTGTTTTTCAATTTCTGAGCTTTATGTTTATTTATATTTGTGTCTTATTACATGATCATTAGTGTCTAAGTGTCTATGCCTTAAAGTTATGAATATGAATCCATCACCTCTCTTGAATGAAAAATGTTTTAATTACAAAAGAACAAGAAGTACAGGGTTTCAAATTCATCCTTGAAACTAGTTTAATTATTTTGATGTGGTGACAATACTTTTTGTTTTCTGAATGAATGCTTGAACAGTGCATATGTCTTTTGAAGTTGATGTTTATGAATGTTAAATATGTTAGCTCTTGAAGAATAAGGAAAAAGGAGACATATTATTTGATAATCTAGAAAATCATAAAAATGATTCTTGAAACAAGAAAAACCAGTGAATACAAAAGCTTGCAAAAAAAAAAAAAAGAAAAAGAAAAATAGCGAAAAAAAAGAAAAAAAAAAGCAAGCAGAAAAAGCCAAAAGCTCTTAAAACCAAAAGGCAAGAGCAAAAAGCCAATAACCCTTAAAACCAAAAGGCAAAGGTAAATAAAAAGGATCCAAGGCTTTGAGCATCAGTGGATAGGAGGGCCTAAAGGAATAAAATCCTAGCCTAAGCGGCTAAACCAAGCTGTCCATAACCATGTGCTTGTGGCGTGAAGGTGTCAAGTGAAAACTTGAGACTGAGCGGTTAAAGTCGAGGTCCAAAGCAAAAACAGAGTGTGCTTAAGAACCCTGGACACCTCTAATTGGGGACTTTAGCAAAGCTGAGTCACAATCTGAAAAGGTGCACCCAGTTATGTGTCTGTGGCATTTATGTATCCGGTGGTAATACTGGAAAACAAAGTGCTTAGGGCCACGGCCAAGACTCATAAAGTAGCTGTATTCAAGAATCAACATACTGAACTAGGAGAATCAATAACACTATCTGTATTCTAAGTTCCTATAGATGCCAATCATTCTGAACCTCAATGGATAAAGTGAGATGCCAAAACTATTCAAGAGGCAAAAGCTACAAGTCCCGCTCATCTGATTGGAGCTAAGTTTCATTGATATTTTGGAATTTATAGTATATTCTCTTCTTTTTATCCTATTTTATTTTCAGTTGCTTGGGGACAAGCAACAATTTAAGTTTGGTGTTGTGATGAGCGGATAATTTATACGCTTTTTGGCATTTTTTTACATAGTTTTCAGTATAATTTAGTTAGTTTTTAGTATATTTTTATTAGTTTTTAATTAAAATTCACATTTCTGGACTTTACTATGAGTTTGTGTGTTTTTCTATGATTTCAGGTATTTTCTGGCTGAAATTGAAGGACTTGAGCAAAAATCAGATTCAGAGGTTGAAGAAGGACTGCAGATGCTGTTGGATTCTGACCTCGCTGCACTCAAAGTGGAGTTTCGAGAGATACAAGAGTTCAAATGGTGCACTCTCAATTGCGTTGGAAAGTAGACATCCAGGGCTTTCCAGCAATATATAATAGTCCATACTTTGATTAAGGATAGACGACGTAAACTGGCATTGAACACCAGTTCCATGCTGCATTCTGGAGTCAAACGCCAGAAACAGGTTGCAAAGTGGAGTTAAACGCCAGAAACAGGTTACAAACTGGCGTTCAACTCCAAGAAAGACCTCTACACGTGTAAAGCTCAATGCTCAGCCCAAGCACACACCAAGTGGGCTCCTGAAGTGGATTTCTGCATCATTTACTCATCTCTGTGAACCCTAGTAACTAGTTTAGTATAAATAGGACTTTTTACTGTCTTTCTATGGGACCTTTGATTAGTTTTATGCTATCTTAGACTTTCATGGGGGCTGGCCATTCGGCCATGCCTGGACCATTATCACTTATGTATTTTCAAATGGTAGAGTTTCTACACACCATAGATTAAGGTGTGGAGCTCTGCTGTTTCTCATGAATTAATACAAAGTACTACTGGTTTTCTATTCAATTCAAGCTTATTCCTATTCTAAGATATCCATTTGCACCCAAGAACATGATGAATGTGATGATTATGTGACGCTCATCATCATTCTCACTTATGAACGCGTGCCTGACAAACACTTCCGTTCTACATGCAAACAAGCTAGAATGAATATCTCTTAGATATCTAATACAGAGGACCGAGTCCGAGATATTAGAATCTTCGTGGTATAAGTTAGAACCCATAGATGGCCATTCTTAAGATCCGAAAAGTCTAAACCTTGTCTGTGGTATTCCGAGTAGGATCTGGGAAGGGATGGCTGTGACGAGCTTCAAACTTGCGAGTGCTGGGCGTAGTGACAGACGCAAAAGGATAGTAAATCCTATTCCAGTATGATCGAGAACCGACAGATGATTAGCCATGCAGTGACAGCGCATTGGACCATTTTCACAGAGAGGATGGGATGTAGCCATTGACAACGGTGATGCCCTACATAAAGCTTTCCATGGAAAGGACTAGGAATGATTGGATGAAGACAGCAGGAAAGCAGAGGTTCAGAGGAATGAAAGGCATCTCTATACGCTTGTCTGAAATTGTCACCAATGAATTACATAAGTATCTCTATCCTAGTTTATATTTCAATTATGTTTTAATTATTAAATCTCCAAAACTATCTGAATCCGCCTGACTGAGATTTACAAGGTGACCTTAGCTTGCTTCAAGTCGACAATCTCCGTGGGATCGACCCTTACTCACGTAAGGTTTATTACTTGGACGACCCAGTGCACTTGCTAGTCAGTTGTGCGAAATTGTGACAAAGAATTAAGATTATTAACGTACGTATAAAGTTTTCAGCGACGTTACCAAGGAATGGAACCGTCACGATTTCTGTGCACCAGGTCTCTTCAAATGTGTTGAATTCTCCTTGATATAGCACTCTAATTCAGCATTTCAACCTTTCAAAATGGGCCAAAAGGCCTCAGAAAATACGCTGCACGTGTTTCATTAATGAAATCACGTGTTGGGTCCTGTGCGGACGCACAGATGTGTGCGTCCACACACTTTGCTGTTTTGGCTCCTGTGCGTATGCACAGGTGATGCCAAGGCATCTTAGGCTAGTTTCACTAGCATTTTTCTGTTAGTTTTAGTTGTTTTATGCATTTTCTTGAGCTTAAAGTAACCAAGAATGGTTAAATGAATAACAAAGCAATGAACCATCCAAACAGTATGATTTTTGATGCAAATTCCATGAGTTTTTAGTTATATTACTTGAATGCTATGAAGGGAAATTTTCTCAGGAAATTTTGCAAGACTTTGATGCAATTGTTTGGATGATTTCAGGGAAGAAGAGGCTAGGCAAGGAAGCAACAAAATCAATAAAGGAAGCTTGAATATCACATGTGGAGTTTAAGTTCCAGTTTAAGCTTAAACTGGAACTTAAACTACCAAGCCATATAAAGCTGGAAATGGCGTTTAAGTTCCAGTTTAAGCCTAAACTGGAGCTTAAACGCCAGAATCATGAAGGCTAGGAAATGCTGGAACTGGCGTTTAACCTCCAGTTTAACCTTAAACTGGAAGTTAAACGCCAGAATGAGAATTTCACTAAGGGAGCATTTCCACGTTTAAGCTCCAGTTTAATTCGACACAAAGTCTCACCAAAGAAGCATTTCCACGTTTAACCTCCAGTTTAACCTTAAACTGGAGGTTAAACGCCAGAAGCAAGAAAGGCACCAGGACCATTTCCACGTTTAAGCTCCAGTTTAACCTTAAACTGGAGCTTAAACGTGTTCGACTGTTTCTCCCCTCCAGGGTTGTTTTCTTCATTTCCACGTTTAAGCTTCAGTTTAACCTTAAACTGAAGCTTAAACGTGTTCGACCCAATTGCTCCTCCAGGGTTGCTTTCTTCATTTCCACGTTTAAGCTTCAGTTTAACCTTAAACTGAAGCTTAAACGTGTTCGACTATTTTCCTCCTCCAGGGTTGCTTCCTTCATTTCCACGTTTAAGCTTCAGTTTAACCTTAAACTGAAGCTTAAACGTGTTCGACCCAATTGCTCCTCCAGGGTTGCTTTCTTCATTTCCACGTTTAAGCTTCAGTTCAACCTTAAACTGAAGCTTAAACGTGTTCGACAATTCACACTCCTGGGTGGCTTTCTTCCATTTCCACGTTTAAGTTTCAGTTTAACCTTAAACTAAAACTTAAACTTCAACTTAAACGCCACTTTTTGAAAGAGGTTTCTGGGCCAAATATCTTGAAGTTTAAGTTAGCATTTGAGCACAAACATTAACTTAAACGTATTATGGTATGAAACCCAATTGAATATCATGGTTTATGGGATTGGGCCTGAAGGATTGATGAGTCTGGAGCTTTAATTTGTTGAGTTTTGTGTCATTACTTGTTTATCACTAAGTTTGCTCAATGAATGTTACAGAATTGAATCACAGCCTCATCAGGATTATGGACCATAAACCCAAAGCAAAAGGAAAGCAGGGAAAGGCCTCAAAGCCCAAGAAACACAACAGAAGCTCAATTTAGAAAGTGTATAAATAGGATAGAATTTAAGTTAGTTAGGGAGAAGAGAATTTTGGGGAATTTTTCTTTTAGTTTTGTAATTGAATTCAGAGCTATGACTCACTAAACCCCTTTCATTGGGTTAGGGAGCTCTATTGTAATTCAATGAATCAATAATAGTTTTATCTTCTTCTTCAATCTTTTCTCTTGAATTTTGTTAGAAAGCTTCTCGATCTAATTCCATTGGGTAGTTGTCTTGGGAAAGAAACTACCCATAATTGGAATCCTTCGGAACCTTGGGAAAGGAATGGAGGATTCATGCTAGAGAAGCTTTCTCACAGTGAATTGGATTGGGGTTTGGATGGATATTGTGACATGTAATCCTACCAAATTGTGGTTCATGAAACTGTGTGGTATAATCAGTGATCGAGCATCATCTCTTCTTATGAACATTTAAACCAAGGGATTGGGAATTTGTTTGTTTTTAGAGAGAATTGGTGAGCCAAGGGATTGGGATCCAATCATATAAGATTGCCAAGCAAAATTCAATGAATGCATTGGTTGAGGAAGGGATAAAAGTTGTTTTGATTCGGAGATCTCAATATCTCCTAACACCCAATGAACTCCCCAATTCTGATTTACCACTTTCTCTTTACATTCTGCAATTAAGTTCATGCAATCACCCCCATCCCTTTTAATTTCAGCAATTTAGCTTCTCGCTCTTTAATTCATGCTATTTTACATTCCGCAATTCTCATCTAAATCTTGATTCCGCTCAACTAGAACATACTTCTAATCCGAATTGCTCACTCAACCAATCCTTGTGGGATTCGACCTCACTCTATTGTGAGTTTTTACTTGACGATAACCGGTGCACTTGCCGGAAGGAATTTTGCCGATCGTGCAATTTCCTAAATCGTAGCATAACAAGTTTATGCGCATCAAGTTTATGGCGCCGTTGCCGGGGATTGGTTTTCGATTGACAATTCTCAAATTGGAAGTTAACTAGATTGAGCATTTTTCTTGCTTTGTTAATTCAGTTCAAGTTACTTGTTGAATTTTTAATTTCTGCACTCTGTTACATTTTTTCTTTCTTTATGCCTTTAAATTCAAGCAACTAACTCACTGACTCACTAACTATTTGAATTAATTCCTCAACTACTCTAACCATACTCTTCCATTAACCAAGAGTATTTCACTTGTTTGTTGCCTGTGTTGTGTTCTTGCATGACAGGTAGGAGAGGAGAGACATCAACTCCTCCATATACCGAACCAGAGAAGACCCTTCATAGACTTAGAAGGGAAGCAAGAGGGAAGAGAGTACTGGGAGAAGAAGAATCTAAAGGAGAATCTGAGGACAATTTTGAGGAAGCTCTAGATCTCAACATGGATAGAGAAGTTCACAACCATGAGAGAGCTGATGGAAACAATGCCATTCCTGAGAGGAGGGTTCTTGGTTCATACATAAACCCAACCTCTGGGAATTGTGGTAGCAGCATTCAGAAACCACCCATTCAGGCCAACAATTTTGAACTCAAACCACAGCTAATATCACTTGTGGAGAATCATTGTTCATTTGGTGGGAGTGCTAATGAAGATCCAAACCAACATCTCACAAAATTCCTGAGAATTTGCGACACTGTGAAGTCCAATGGAGTCCAGGAAGATACCTATAAACTGCTCTTGTTCCCATTTTCACTCAGGGACAAGGCAGCTAAGTGGCTGGAATCATTTCCAAGGGGGAGCCTAACAACCTGGGATGAGGTGGAAAGCAAGTTTCTGGCACGTTTCTACCCCCCACAAAAGGTCAATAGGCTTCGATCTGAGGTTCAGACTTTTAGACAACAAGATGGTGAAACTCTCTATGAGGCATGGGAGACATTCAAGGATTTGACAAGGAAATGCCCACCAGACATGTTCCATGAATGGGTGCAATTGCATATTTTCTATGATGGACTTTCTTATGAATCAAGGAAGGCTGTAGACCATTCATCAAGAGGTTCATTGAACAGGAAAAAGACTGTGGAAGAAGCCATTGAAGTGATCGAGACAGTGGCTGAGAATGAGTACTACTATGCTTCAGAGAGACACAACACTAAGGGAGTCATGGAGCTGAACCATGTTGATACAATTTTAGCCCAAAACAAGGTGTTTGCCAAGCAACTAGCAGAGCTCACCAGGAAACTAGAAACAAAGCAAGTGGCCGCAATACACACACAAGATCAAGAGGAAGTAAGCACTGAAGGAGGTGATTGGGAAGAGGCCAACTATGTGGGAAACCAACAAAGGCAATCATATGATCCACATTCCAACACTTACAACCCAGGATGGAAAAACCACCCAAACTTTGGGTGGGGGAACCAACAAACCCAACCACAAAACCACAAACCTTACAACCACAACCAACACAACAATTCCACATACCAAAACTCCAACCAAAGATCATACCAAGCCACACAAAACACTTACTCCCAACCATCATATCATGGCCAAAATAATCAACCTACCCAACCTAATCCGAACCAACAATTTCAAGATCAATTAAACAGGATAGAAGGAATGCTGGCAAACATGGGCCAGGACATAAGTGAGTTGAAAAGCTTCAGGGATGATGTGAGATCGACCTTAAGAAACCATGGTGAAAAACTCAAGAGGATGGAGTCTCAAGTAGGAGAGCTATCTCAACAGGCCCCCAAATCAACTGCAGTGTTCCCTAGTGACACAGAAAAGAATCCTAAAGGGGAACAAAAGAGAGTGAGATGGGAAGAATGCAAGGCCATCACCATATTGAAGGAAGTCTCAGAAGAAGAAGGAATTAGACCCTCAGAACAGGAGCCAGAAATCTTGAAGGAAGGTGTGGAAGAAGCTAAGCATGAAAGTGAAACTGAGCAAGCCAAGGAACTGCAAAAAGGCATGCTGGAAACATACCAACCAAAAGCACCATTTCCTCAGAGGTTAGGAGGAGGTGAAAAAAGGAAAACCTATTCAAGGTTTTTAGAGACATTTAAGTCTCTCTATATCAATATTCCCTTCCTTGAGATTCTCCAGCTGATGCCTACACATATCAAGTATTTAAAGGAATTGCTGAGCAAGAAAAGAGTTTTGAAGGGAGGACAAACTGTAATAATGAACAAAGAATGCAGTGCCCTCATCAAGAAGGACATAGTCTCTAAGAAAACAGACCCAGGAAGTTTTCATATCCCCTGCATCATAGGGGAAACAAAAATTGACAGAGGATTCTGTGATCTAGGAGCTAGCATAAATGTGATGCCTCTGACTCTTATGAAGAGGCTACAACTGAATGAGGTGAAATCCACTGATGTAATCATACAACTGGCTGACAAAACTCAGAAGCAAGCTGAAGGGGTAGTTGAGAATGTGCTGGTGAAAGTGGGAATTTATTTCTTCCCCACAGACTTTGTCATTTTGGACATGGAGGAAAGCTACCTACACCCTATCATTCTGGGAAGGCCATTTCTAGCCACTGCTAGAGCGCTCGTAGATGTAGAACAAGGAGAGCTAATTTTGAGAATACATGACGAACAGCTCAAATTCAAGGTTTTCAAACTTGCATCTGAGCCTGAATCAGAACCTGAAAAGCCTAAGGATGATAATAGCCATCTGTGTTTGGAGGAAAACAATCCAGCAGCTGAAATTCTGAAACAGTCCTTGGAAGGCAAACAAGAATTGCAAGAGTTAAAGCCACAAGAATCAATAGAAACAGATCAGAAGGATCCTCATGGCATGAGGGTCAATGAAGAAATCCTCAAGAGAAAGGGAAGAATTGTAAAGAAATTGCCAAGAGGATGGAGAAACAAGAAAATTCCCACTGAAGGTTTCTCTCCGGGAGATAAAGTGATATCAAGTCATTATCTGCCAATTCCACCTGGCCTCAAAACCATTCCTTCCCAGCTCCCCCAAGTGTTCACAATCAGGAAAGTTCTTTCTATGGAACATTTAGAAGTCATGAAGGAATCAAATGGGGACGTTTTCATAATGAGAGGAGAAGGCATCAATCACTACAATCCACCCTAACAAGGGACAACCGTCAAGCTAGTGACGTTAAAGAAGCGCTTCATGGGAGGCAACCCATGTTTTAGTATCTTTACTCTTTATTGTTTTGCTTTGCATCTAATAAAGCATGGTTTCTTATGCATGAACTTGAATCCTCAGGACAACTGTTGAAAGAGTGCACTAAACATTGCATGTAAAATACAATTGGTATCTAAGTTTGGTGTGCCTGAAGGCACCCCAAATTTTATTCAAATTGTATTCAATCTTTCATTCAAAGTGCACAACCAAACATTAAGTTTGGTGTTCCTTTTGAACACAGTTAATGAAAAGCAAGAAGTTCCTCTGGATTTAGAAATTCATGACAAGTATACCATTTGCATGTTTTAATACTTTGATTTCAATTACTTTAGGTAGTAAAATTGTTTAGGATCAAAGAGCCAAAGTGACTATGATTTGTTAGAATTATGCACATTCATTAAGGATAACCAACATGGATTTCATGTCATCAGGAGACATTACCAAACACTAAGTTTGGTGTCCAGTAATAAGTGTGCATACATACAAAGGTCACGGCTATAAGCTCAGGAAGTCAATCATTGATTTACAATTCAAAAAAAAAGGAAAAAAACATGTACAAGTACTATTCATTATTCACATGAACGAAAAAAAAAATGATAGCAATTTTGTTTGTTTGTGCAGGTACAAAAGGAAGGATAAGAATGGAGGAAAAAGACAAGAAGGAGAAGACGGAGAAGAAGAGCAAGGAATTCCAGAAAGAAGACAACGAAGTCCCAGAGACCCCATGGATATGAGCAGAATGCAGGAAATCATAGAAGGAATGTCTCAACAATACATGAGGTCTCAGGAGAGACAAGAGGACTTTCACCTAAAAATGATGGATATGCAAAGGAACTTTGAATCAAGATTCTTAGATCTGCAAAGGGAACAGAATTTACACTTACAGGAATCCTTCAGCCACATATGCCAACACCAAGATGCCAATGTCTTGGCAATCAAAGAAGCCACCACTTTACAGAATGCAAGATACTCAGTTCAAGCTGATTACAACATCAGTTCTCAAATTAAGCTTAACTACATAGGGGAACATCTACACATGATGGACCCAGCATTCCCAGCTTTTGATGAGTATTTCAAAGGGAGGAAAGAAGGAGAAATAAACAAGGCAATGATCCTTGAAAAAGGAGTGGAAGAAACAATGAAAAAGGCTGGATTCTGGAAAAAGCTCATAAGAAAAGACAAAGGAAATACAAGTGGTCAAAAAGAGGTAGGAAGCAAGAAGAAGCAGGATCCCAAGAATCAATAAATGAGAGGTGGTCTCGTTCCTTATTAATCAAATGATAATTGATGAATTGTCTTTATGAGCTTTCTTCCATTATAAGTCATTTGAGTTTTATGTGAAATTTCTAGTATGTTTGTCTGTTTAGTGCTTTGAATAAAGTGAATGCCTAGATGTTTGGATATAACTTCACTTTCTTAAACAAATGCTTGCCATGCTTGTTCTGTTTCCAAAAATAAAAGAAAAGTTTGAACAAAAGTAACTTGGCTCAATTAGTGACAAATCAAGTAGAATTAAGTGGTGGTATGCATGCTTGATTGTTTAGTCAGATCACTGGAAATAGAGTGTAGAATTATCATTTTTTGTGTAGAAATTGAAAAACTGTCTATGGATCTTGATGAATAAATGTCTTTGGCCATGAAAAAGAAAGAAAAAGAAGAAGAAAAAGCCACTGAAAAAGGGCAACCAAAAAGCAAAAAAAAATTGAGAAAATAAGCTAGGCACCAATGGTTTGAACTTCTGAGACAAATGCCTGTGGTGTTTATGTATTAAGGATATGCTTGGATGAATAGGTTCTGAGGAGTGTTTCAACACTTGGTAACTTGGGTTAACTAACCCGGGATTATCAACCAAAAGTCCATTATCAAGAGCAACCTAAATACAAAACATTTAGTCACACAAAGAGGTGCTGGGCACCAATGTCTCAAGAAGAAATGTGAACTAAAATGCCTGGAGTGGATATGTGTAGTGCACTGATAAGAAAAAGAAAATGCCAAAGGCTTGTGCAACACATGACACTAAGCAAACAAGGAGCAAAGGAGCTCTAAGAAAAAGAAAAGAAAAACAAAGAAGAGAAAAGTGCCAAGGACATAAGAATAACAAGAGGCCATAGCAGTGTTTGATGGATGCAATGAAAAAGTGATAATCTTACCTGATAAGAATGAAAAAGTGATGCTGCAACTTTCTGCATAAAACCCTTCTGATGAACTTCAAATGCTTGCTAATATAGCCAATGTAATTGCTTTCTGTTTCATACTTTCTTCTCAAATAACTCAGGACTTGCTTAGGGACAAGCAAGTATTAAGTTTGGTGTTGTGATGCCAAGGCATCTTAGGCTAGTTTCACTAGCATTTTTCTGTTAGTTTTAGTTGTTTTATGCATTTTCTTGAGCTTAAAGTAACCAAGAATGGTTAAATGAATAACAAAGCAATGAACCATCCAAACAGTATGATTTTTGATGCAAATTCCATGAGTTTTTAGTTATATTACTTGAATGCTATGAAGGGAAATTTTCTCAGGAAATTTTGCAAGACTTTGATGCAATTGTTTGGATGATTTCAGGGAAGAAGAGGCTAGGCAAGGAAGCAACAAAATCAATAAAGGAAGCTTGAATATCACATGTGGAGTTTAAGTTCCAGTTTAAGCTTAAACTGGAACTTAAACTACCAAGCCATATAAAGCTGGAAATGGCGTTTAAGTTCCAGTTTAAGCCTAAACTGGAGCTTAAACGCCAGAATCATGAAGGCTAGGAAATGCTGGAACTGGCGTTTAACCTCCAGTTTAACCTTAAACTGGAAGTTAAACGCCAGAATGAGAATTTCACCAAGGGAGCATTTCCACGTTTAAGCTCCAGTTTAACCTTAAACTGGAGCTTAAACGTGTTCGACACAAAGTCTCACCAAAGAAGCATTTCCACGTTTAACCTCCAGTTTAACCTTAAACTGGAGGTTAAACGCCAGAAGCAAGAAAGGCACCAGGACCATTTCCACGTTTAAGCTCCAGTTTAACCTTAAACTGGAGCTTAAACGTGTTCGACTGTTTCTCCCCTCCAGGGTTGTTTTCTTCATTTCCACGTTTAAGCTTCAGTTTAACCTTAAACTGAAGCTTAAACGTGTTCGACCCAATTGCTCCTCCAGGGTTGCTTTCTTCATTTCCACGTTTAAGCTTCAGTTTAACCTTAAACTGAAGCTTAAACGTGTTCGACTATTTTCCTCCTCCAGGGTTGCTTCCTTCATTTCCACGTTTAAGCTTCAGTTTAACCTTAAACTGAAGCTTAAACGTGTTCGACCCAATTGCTCCTCCAGGGTTGCTTTCTTCATTTCCACGTTTAAGCTTCAGTTCAACCTTAAACTGAAGCTTAAACGTGTTCGACAATTCACACTCCTGGGTGGCTTTCTTCCATTTCCACGTTTAAGTTTCAGTTTAACCTTAAACTAAAACTTAAACTTCAACTTAAACGCCACTTTTTGAAAGAGGTTTCTGGGCCAAATATCTTGAAGTTTAAGTTAGCATTTGAGCACAAACATTAACTTAAACGTATTATGGTATGAAACCCAATTGAATATCATGGTTTATGGGATTGGGCCTGAAGGATTGATGAGTCTGGAGCTTTAATTTGTTGAGTTTTGTGTCATTACTTGTTTATCACTAAGTTTGCTCAATGAATGTTACAGAATTGGATCACAGCCTCATCAGGATTATGGACCATAAACCCAAAGCAAAAGGAAAGCAGGGAAAGGCCTCAAAGCCCAAGAAACACAACAGAAGCTCAATTTAGAAAGTGTATAAATAGGATAGAATTTAAGTTAGTTAGGGAGAAGAGAATTTTGGGGAATTTTTCTTTTAGTTTTGTAATTGAATTCAGAGCTATGACTCACTAAACCCCTTTCATTGGGTTAGGGAGCTCTATTGTAATTCAATGAATCAATAATAGTTTTATCTTCTTCTTCAATCTTTTCTCTTGAATTTTCTTAGAAAGCTTCTCGATCTAATTCCATTGGGTAGTTGTCTTGGGAAAGAAACTACCCATAATTGGAATCCTTCGGAACCTTGGGAAAGGAATGGAGGATTCATGCTAGAGAAGCTTTCTCACAGTGAATTGGATTGGGGTTTGGATGGATATTGTGACATGTAATCCTACCAAATTGTGGTTCATGAAACTGTGTGGTATAATCAGTGATCGAGCATCATCTCTTCTTATGAACATTTAAACCAAGGGATTGGGAATTTGTTTGTTTTTAGAGAGAATTGGTGAGCCAAGGGATTGGGATCCAATCATATAAGATTGCCAAGCAAAATTCAATGAATGCATTGGTTGAGGAAGGGATAAAAGTTGTTTTGATTCGGAGATCTCAATATCTCCTAACACCCAATGAACTCCCCAATTCTGATTTACCACTTTCTCTTTACATTCTGCAATTAAGTTCATGCAATCACCCCATCCCTTTTAATTTCAGCAATTTAGCTTCTCGCTCTTTAATTCATGCTATTTTACATTCCGCAATTCTCATCTAAATCTTGATTCCGCTCAACTAGAACATACTTCTAATCCGAATTGCTCACTCAACCAATCCTTGTGGGATTCGACCTCACTCTATTGTGAGTTTTTACTTGACGATAACCGGTGCACTTGCCGGAAGGAATTTTGCCGATCGTGCAATTTCCTAAATCGTAGCATAACAAGTTTATGCGCATCAACAGGTACTTGTGCGCATGCACACATGGAAATTTCCTCTTGTGCCTACCCACGCTGGCTTGTACGCACGCACACTTGGCTGATTCGGTCTTGTGCGTACACACGCTTGCTTGTGCGCATGCACACCTTGCTATGTGTGCTTTTCCTTGTTTTTTTCATGTTTTCTCCTTTGTACATGCTTTCTTCGACTTTTGGCTTTCCATTCTTGCCTTTAAGGCCTGAAAACACTCAATAAACATGTCATGGCATCAAATGGAATAAAAGGTGATATTAAATTGCTCATTTCAAGCACGAAATTGCATGTTTTCATATTTAGGATCAAATTGAGGACAAAACACAAAAGTATGCTATTTTGGTGCTTAAGTGTGAGTTCATATGCTAGAATCCATCCAATTTGAGTCAAAATACACCAACAAATATGGACTCATCAATACTTCACTGGGAACTCTCTGCACTCTGACATAGAGATTTCCATTTTCCTTTGTTTTCTGTTTGTGTGTGTAGGAATAGGGAGGAATTAACTATGGACCCAAATGGTAATGAGCAATCTAGAAGGACCCTCAGTTCATACACTACTCCCATTCTTGATTTTTATGGGTGCAGTATTGCTATGCCTCCTATTGGAGTAAACAATTTTTAGCTCAAGCCACAGCTGATCAGTTTAGTGCAACAAACTTGCCAGTTTCATGGACTCCCGTAGGAGGATCCTAATCTGTTCATCTCCAACTTCCTGCAGATCTGTGATATTGTGAAGACTAATGGAGTGGATCCTGAAATCTATAACCTAATGCTCTTCCCATTTGTTGTGAGGGATAGAGCCAAGAAGTGGCTTGATACTTAGCCAAATGAGAGGTTGGATACTTGGGACAAGGTGGTCAATAAGTTTTTGACCAAGTTCTTTCCTCCTCAGAGATTGACTAAGCTGAGGACACATGTTCAGACCTTTAGGCAGGGAGAAAGTGAGTCCCTCTATGATTCCTGGGAGAGGTACAAACTTATGCTCAAGAAGTGTCCTCCTAATATGTTCTCAGAGTGGATCAGAGTACATATTTTCTACGAAGGATTCTCTGATATGGCCAAGATGTCTCTGGATAACTCTGTAGGTGGTTCCTTACACATGAAGATGATGCCTGAAGAGGCTAATGAGCTCATTGAGATGGTCGCCAACAACCAGTACCTATATGGTGCATGAAACTGGCTCTGCACGTTTCGCACAGATAGACCGACAAGTATACCGGGTCATCCAAGTAATACCTCAGGTGAGGGTCGATCCCATGGAGATTGTTGGTTTGAGCAAGCAGTGGATACCCTACAGATCTTAGTTAGGCGGATAGAAAATATAGTTGTCACGAGAAAATGCATAAAACAGAATAAATAAATAAATAAAACATTACTGGATAGGTGTGAAATCTATGGTAGGAAAATGGTTGAGGCTTCGGAGATGCGTCTTCCTTCTGGATTAACTTTTCTCACCATATACTCCAACTTCTGATTGATTTATTCCATGGCAGGCTATATATGATTAACGCCGGGTCAGAGGTCATTAATCTCCTCTGCTTCAGATCAAACTCCGGGTCAGTGATCATCCAATCTGAATAGGGGTGAAGCTCTAGCAGTCCATTCCCTTGCTAATCCTACTCAAAATTCCACAAACATGGTCAGATCTTCTGGATCATAGAATGCTGATCCCTTGGTTCTAGCCTATACCACAAAGGGCCTAATCGCCCCGCACCTCGGCTGAACTGTTGTCTCGAGAAGTCCCCAACGAAGCCGTAAATTAGCCGTCTAAGAGATGTATAATCAAGCTTGTGGTTCAATACTATCCCGTCAAGGACTCGCAAGAACCCATGTAGAATGAGGATGACTGTCACAGGTCATCCGATTCATAAGGTTGAAGAACGAAGATACATTTTAGAATAGAATCAAGCGTAGATTGAAGTAGAATAGTGATATTATTAATTCATAAGAATCAGTAGAGCTCCTAACCATAATCTTAGGAGGTTAGTGACTCATGCTGTATAGAAAATAAAAGTAAAAGGTTGGAATGGGCACGAGTCCTCTAACAAGGGTGAACTCTTGTTTATATATACTAATATGTTAACTAAGAATTACAGAAATAAGATAAACAAGTCTTGCAGTGCGAAAATCTACTTTCCGGACCCACTTGGTGAGTGTTTGGGCTGAGCTTGAGTGATATCCAAGTGCTAGGACTCCTTAGGGGCATTGAATGTCAACTTGGGACTCCCTTTTGGGTGTTGGGATGCCAGCTACTCCCTGTGGGCATTAGACGCCAGGAATAGGGCTGGTGGCTGGCATTGAACGCCAGTTTTGGGCCTTCATTTCCAAAGCAAAGTCTAAACTATTATATATTTCTGGAAAGCCCTAGATGTTAGCTTTCCATAGACGTTAAGAATGCACCATTTGGACTTCTGTAGCTCCAAAAAAGCTCCTTCAAGTGCATGGAGGTCAGATCCTGACAGTATCTGCAGTCATTTCTCTGTCTCTGAATCAGACTTTTGCTCAAGCTCCTCAATTTCAGCCAGAAAATACCTGAAATCACCATAAAACACACAAACTCAAAGTAGAATCCAAAAATATGAATTTTGCACTAAAACCTATAAAAATATAATAAAATTAAACAAAACATAATAAAAATTATATGAAAATAATGCCAAAAAGGAGTTATGGAAGTGGACATTGTAGATGCAATTCTTGCTCAGAACAAACTCCTATCTCAATAGATGCATCTTATCACTCAACAATTGAGTAGCATGTTGAGCTCAGTTGCTGAAGTTCACAGTGCTCCTCTAGATGTTCCCTATGATGCTCCTTATTCTCAAATCTTTAACCAGGGATGGAGGAATCACCCAAATTTTAGGTGGACAGAGCAGCCTCAAAGACAACAACCGAATTATACTAGTAACTCTTAGGGAGGTTTTAATCAGAATCAGGTCAACAACCTTCCTTCTCAGCCTCCCCAACCTCAGAGTACCCCTGACTTGGCATCCATTGCTACAGAACTCGCAAAAATTCAACAAAGCTTTATACAGGAAGTCCGAGCCTCCTTTAGGAATCTGGAGATGCGAATAGACCAGTGAGACAAGCGAATAGATCCTCTGATAATCTACCCAGTAACACGGTTTTCAATTCCAGAGAGGACTGCAAGGCCATCATCGTGGTAAGTGGACAAGTGGCAAGTATAGAGGCTCAAGTTACTGAGAAGCCGGTTGAAAAAGAAGCTTCAGAGAAGGAAGAGGAGAAGGTAGAGCACGCCCCTCCTAGGCATCCAGACAATCCTTTTCTTGTTACTCTTGAGACACATCCGGTATTACCTAAGGCACCTGAGTACAAGCCAAAAATGTCATATCCTCAGAGGCTTCAAAAGGAGACCAAGGACAAGCAGTTTTCAATGTTCTTGGAAGTCTTTAGAAAGTTGCAAATCAATATTCCTTTCGCTGAGGCTTTGGAGCAAATGCCTCTCTATGTTAAGTGCATAAAGGAATTACTTTCCAATAAGAGGACTTTAAAGGGATATGAGATAGTGATCTTGACCAAGGAATGCAGTGCCATAATTTAGAGTAACTTACCAAAGAAGATGCCTAATCCAGGGTGCTTTCAAATACCATGTACATTGGAAACACAACCTTTGAGAAAGCCTAATGTGATCTGGGAGCCAGCATAAATTCAATGCCTTTGTCTGTGATGAAGAAGCTACAAATCAAGGAGGAACAACCAACAAGGATAGCATTACAAATGGTAGATAAATATCTGAAACATGCACATGGAGTAGTGGAGAATATCTTGGTCAAGGTAGGACAGTTCTTCCTTCCAGTGGACTTTGTGATTCTTGACATGGGAGAGGATGAAAATGCCTCCATAATCCTAGGAAGACCATTCCTAGCCACTGGGCGAGCTCTAATCGATGTAGAAGAGGGTGAATTAGTGCTTAGAGTACATAATGAGTAACTGGTCTTTTATTCCTTCAAAGATATGCATCCATCAGGTGGGGAGGAGAGGTTCATTCAGATTGAGCTTATTGATCCAAACCTTTAAGAACCCACTGATGATGCACAATAGGATCTGTAGCTCAAACATCCTTTGGTGACAATCAACAAAATCCCCCCCGACATCAAATCTATGTTTGGTGTTGGGAATACATCATCCATCAAGGAGGAGGTTCCCAGAAGAAAGTACCTAGAGGATGGAGGAACAAAAAGATTCCTACTGAAGGCTTCTCACCAGGGATAAGGGTGGTATTCACTACAAGCCCAAGCTTATGTCATACAGTAAATATGATCCTGTTCCTTGAGCATATTTAGCTGATCCATGAGAGCACAGGAAAGAATTTCACAGTGAAGGGGTGAGGATTTAAGCCCCTATGACCACCCTCCTTAGTGGAGCTAACCGTCAAGCTAATGACGGTAAAGAAGCGCTTGTTGGGAGGCAACCCAACCATAAGTATCCTTAAGTTTATTTCTGTTTTATTTCAGTTTTAGTCCAGTTTGATTTTCATTTTATTTTTCATTGATTTCCATAGTTTTCCTTGGTTTAATCTAGTTTGTGATCATGCACAGTGCTTAGAACAAGGACATGAGGACTCAGAAGGAAGAACAAAATGCTCTGGAATAAGAAGGTTCTAGCGCTAAATGCCGAGCCTGGCATTTAACGCTAGGAAGGGGCAGAGAAGCTGGCCTAAATATGGTATGGATGAATGGGTGTTTTCTTCAAGTTTTGGCCCCCAAGGGGCACTAAACGCCATAATTGGCATTTAGCACCAAGGGGTCATCCAAAAGAGAGAGAGAGAGAGAGAGAGAGAGAGAGAGAGAGAGAATTTAAAATTTAAAATTTTTCTTCCCCTTTTATCACTCTTATCTTCTTTTGTATTATTTTTACTCATCCATGTGCTCTTCATGTCACTTTTTTTTTCAGTTTTCTTTGCTTGGGGACAAGCAAACTTTTAAGTTTGGTGTTACAGAGCGAGTTCTCGGTTTATATTATCATCAATAGCACCAAAGGGAGGTGAATAATCTTCATGGAAGAGAACAACTTGAGGAGGGAGCAGCAGCCACCATGACTGAGGTGGTTGAGTTTCATTATCTCTTGCCTTATCTTATCTTCTATTTTTCCAATATTTTTAGCTTATTTCCTATTTTTTATTCTAGCTTTTGCATGATCACTAGAAAGATTTCCTCTCTTTCTAGTTTAGTCCCTTATTTTCTTTTCTATTTATTCTAAAAGATGTCTCATGTATTGCTCACTGAGCTTAAAGAAAATCAAAAGAAAAAAATGTAGTAAAATGCATGAGATTTGAGTTATATATTATAAGTTACTCTAGTTACTTTAATGTGGTGGCACTATCTTTATTTTTGAACGTATAAACTGAACAGTGCATATTTGATATTAGAGTTGAGAATATTGGTTCTTGAGGAATAGGAACTTAGAGAAGTATTATAGATTCTCTGAAATAAGAAAGACATTGGTTCTTGAAGCAAAACAAACAGCAAAAAGAAATAAAAAGAAAAATAAAGAAAAAGGGTCCAAGGCTTTGAGCATCAATGGTTAGGAGGGTCAAAACTGATCTAAAGCTCAAAAGATTGGTTTTTCCTAACCATATGCCTGTGGTGTGAAAGTATCAAGTAACCCTTAAAACTGAACACTTAAAGTCATGACCAATTGCTGTTACAGAGTATGCCTAAGACTCTGAGCACCATTGTTTGGGAGAAATAAGAAGAAAAATCAGAACTCAAAGAGTTCCCCATTTAAGTTCTTGTGGTGTTCTTGTATCAAGTTAAGCTTAAGTATAAAACACTTAGAGTCACGGCTAGGCTCAAGGTGCAAAGCACCAAAGAAAAGAAAGAAAAAAAAGTTGTGTTCAAGAATCAATTAGAGCCTAAAGAAGAGAATCTATAATATCATTCGAGTTCTAGTTTTGAAGGATACCAGTGCTTCTGAGCTTCAAAGGATAGTGAGATGCCAAACTTATTCAGAATTAAAGTGTCATTAGCCCCACTCAGTGACTAGATCTGAGCTTAAATGAATACTCGAGTCTTAGGTATTTTCTCTTCTTGGTCCTATATTGTTTTGGTTGCTTGAGGACAAGCAACAGTTTAAGTTTAGTTTTGTGATGCATGAGCATCTTGTACCCTTTATCCCTTCATTTTCTAGTTGTTTTTAGTTAGAAATTATTAAGTTTTATTATAATTTAGTGAAAAAATCTTCTTTGGATGCTACTTTGAGTTGTTTTGGTGTTTTTATGGTTTCAGGTGAAATTCGGGAGAATTTGGCAGAGTTTTGTGTAAAAACAAAGGAAGAAAGTAGATGTTGTCAATTCTGACCTTCTTGTATTCTAACAAGCATAAATTGAGATCTAGATATTCAATTTATGCAGTTCTAACGGTGTTGGAAAGCCAACTTTTAGAGCTTTCCAAAGATATATAATAGTCTATTCTTTTATTTTGGAATCATGGCCAAATCTGGCGCTAAACGCCGAGCCTGGTGTTTAGCGCCGAAGAAGATAGAACTCACTGTCCATTTCCTATGATGAACGCCAGAAAGATGCCAGAACTGCCTAGTTCCAACGCTGAACACCAGAAAAACGCCAGAACTGTCCATCTTCAGTGCTGAATGCCCGCTAAATGCTAGCTAAACGCCAGGATACGGATCCACTTCACCTAAGGAGCATCTTTAGTTGGATTTGGCTTCTAATTGTTATATTTTATTTTACTTTAGTTGTTTTAATTTACAAACAAAATATTTTAAGCCCAGAATTTATTATTCTATTTTATTTTTAAATCAAATTAGGTTAGATATAAGAGGGAAAAGATCCACCCTTGAAGGAGGATATGCTCTCTTTCGTATGTTTCACTTTTTAGAACCCTAGTTTTCTCTGTATGTCATGAGCCACTAAACCTCCTTGGTTAAGGTTAGGAGCTCTGTTGATTTTTATGGATTAAGACTATTGCTTTTCTATTTTAATTAATGTATTGATTCAGTTTCAAGGATTATTTTCGTTCTTAATCTTAAGAATCTGGGTGGAACGATGGTATGACCCTTATTCTACATGAGTTCTTGTGATTCTTGAGAGAGTTATCTCACTTGAACAACAACTTGAAAACAAATTCCTCTTAAATTTCTAATTACATGAACTAATTGGGATATGTGACATATAATCTTGTTAGCTTTGGGTAATTAGGGTTTTTGTGGCTACAAACTAGTTTTGAACTTAACCCTCTAATCGAAATTAAGTGACCACGATGATGGCGGTGATAAACCCCAATTTTGTGGTTTATCTTGTGCTTAATTTGGGGGATTTTATCACCTTTTCCCACATTTATTCAACGAAATAGTATGGTTTTGTAATTCTCACTAGATTTGTGCTTAAATGTGAAAACATGCTTTTTAGGCCTTAAAATAGCTAAATTCAATTCACTTTAATTCCATTCGATGCCTTGATGTGTTTGTTGAGTGATTTCAAGTTCATAAGGTAAGTATTGGATGGAAGAAGTGCGGAGAAAAGCATGCAAAGTGAGAGAACTCATGAAGAAATGAAGGAACCGTAAAGTTGTCAAGTCTGACCTCTTCGCACTCAATCGATCATAACTTGAGCTACAGAGGTCCAAATGAGACGGTTTCAGTTGCGTTGGAAATCTAACATCCGGAGCTTTGAAATGATATAAAATTTGCCATAATTGCTTCACGTATATGGGAGCGCACGCGCCATGTATGCGTGCGTGCCGATGCTACTCCTGGCCCACTAAAGATGAAATCGCTGGGGGCGATTTCTGAAGCACTTTGGGCCCAACCCAACTCATTTCTGAGGCTATTTCATGAAGAATTCAAGCTTGGACAAAGGGGCGAGCAATTGTTTGTAGCATTAGCATCATGTAGGTTAGTTTCTAGAGAGAGAAGCTCCCTCTTCTCTCTAGAATTAGATTAGGTTAATCCATCTTAGATCTAGGTTTTGATTATTGTTCTCATCTTGTTTCTTTTATAATTTCTTATTTCTACTACTCTATTCTTCTTAGTTCTCTTGTTAATTTTACTTTTATGTCTCTTTTATGTTTATGAATGCTCATGTTGAATTTGTTTACATTTAATGAAATTTAATGTTTGATGTTCTTTTATTGATAATTTGAGTTGTTGATTTACTTTTCTTGCAATTGGTAGTTGGTAGTTTTATTATTCTTGCATTTTTACTCTACTTTCCCTTTATGCCTTCCATGTGTTTGACAAAATGCTTGGTTGGTCTTTAGATTAGATTTTGAGCATTCTTGGCTTGGGAAGAGTAATTGGGCAATCTTGAGTCATTAATACCCAATTTACATTGTGATCTAGAGTTGTTAGTTAATATCATTTTCAATGACGCTAATATTTTGCTAATTCAATTAGTGAGTTGATTAGGACATTTGGATTGAGATTAACTACTCTTGTTTGACTTTCTCTCGTGGAAGATAACTTATACCTTCTTTCAATACTGGAGATGACGAAATAAGACAAATTCTTGTTAATTATTGTTATGATTAATGACTAGAATAGAAAGCTTATGATCTCAACCTTGCCATGAATGTCTCTCTTTATTAATTGCTTTCTTTAATTGCTCTCTTTTCTTTTCTTGTCATTTAATTCTTGCCCCTTTACTTTCTTGCCCCATATCAATCAAACCCCCTTTTGTTCCTCGTAGCCAATAAGCATACACTTCATTGCAATTCCTTGTGAGACGACCCGGAGTCTAAATACTTCAGTTAATTCTTATTTGGGGTTTGTACATGTGACAAAACCATATTTTAATTTGATGTGAGAGTTATTTGTTGGTTTGAAGCTATGCTTACAACGAAGTAATTCCTTTCTTTAGGAAGAAAAATCTAGACCGACAACAATTTTTGCAATCAAATTAATGGCGTCGTTGCCGAGGAGTTGCAATGGTGTTATATTATTGGGAATTGTATATATGTTAATAGGCTTCTTTGTTAGTTTTGCTTGTTTTAGGAGTTAATTTTTATTAGTTCTTATTAGTACTTTTTTTTACTCAAATCAATTAGCGTGCCCTATAGATAAATTTCTTGGAAGATTTTATTATTTTGACTAAGCTTATTATATATATGCAAACCAAGACAATGCAACTAAGAATTCTAAAAGACCTAGATAATAAAATAAAATAACATGTGAAAGTGTTGGGATTAGCAATTTGTCACCCAAAAATCGGCCGATCAGTCAGACGACCTCCTCACACTTAAAATTTTGTACCGTCCTCAATGCATTCAAAGATGAGCAAGGGGGTACGGCTACTACACGGGTTGCTACCTTCAGCTGGTGGATCAATCGGCTGCTGCATGTTCTTTCTCCCGCTTCCCTTGTTACTTATGTTGAATCATCCATGAAAAATAGAAAATAACACCGTAAGATGAGAAAATGCAGAAGCAAGGAAGCATAGATTGTTGGAATGAGGTAATAATCACTAAAATGAAGTGAGTGAATTAGTGTGTGACATTAAGAAAAAATAGTGTGTGAGTTCTAAGTTGCATGCCGTTTAGAACACACACTAGCATAGAAAGCTATGTCACAATTACACAAAAGAAATAAGCACTTCACTCATACTAGTGTGCTTGAAATACTTCAAAGAAACCTTTTAGGTTAAGATAAACAAACAAGCAATAAAGAAGCATGAAAGCACTTAAGCAAATAATCAAGCAATTGTGAAATGGATGAAGAATGGTCATTGGTTGATGTGCAAGAGAATTCAATGAATTAAATGAAATATAGAGCCCACACATCAAACAATGACACACATTGAAGTTTAGTATGCATCACCTAAATGACATAGAAAGTGGAAGACATGGGTGCTATGCAATTTAGAAAAAGAGAAATAGAAGACAAAATTCATCACAAAGCAAGCATGGTCCACAAATCTTAGAAAGCTTAAAAAGATGTCACTAGGTAAGCTTACGATCCAATTTTACAAATGAAGTATTATACCAAAATGACTAGTTTCAAGTATGTGTAGAGCACATAGATAGACAATTGAGGGTCAACATGTCATTAAGGCATAAGCATAACATATGGATGCATATGATCAAGCAACACAACGCATTAAAATAAATGCATAACATCCATCAAGAAATTTCCTAGTCAAAGTAAAGAATTTAAATCACATGGTGGTCAAATCATGCAATTCAAAAGATTTAGAAAGCTTTGAAGGCAATGTCATAAGTACATGATATTTACAAATGTTAAGCATGTAAAATTCAAAACCAAGTAATAAAGTATATCCTCAATAAAGAAGTCCAACAATGAATATCAACAACAATGATGCTAAAATAGAATCACGTCAGTAATCAACAGCAATATCTCAGCACAATTAACAAATCAAATCAATAATCAAACACTTATCACCTAAAATAAAAAATTAACAGAAAATTAAACTAACTGACTAACTAACTAACTAATTAACTAATGGTAGATGGTGAATGGTGGTGGTGGATGATGGTTGGAGAAGGGAAGAAGAGAAGAGAAGAGAAAAGAAGAAAAAAAATGGAGAGAAGGGAAGAAAAGAAAGGTGTGTGAAACAGGGCAGGGGGTCACGCGTACTGGTGCGCGAATTTGTGACTCGCACAACTGAAATGGCAAGTGCACCGAATCGTCTAAGTAATACCTCTGGTGAATGAGGGTCAAATCCCACGAGGATTGTCGGATTGAGCAAGCTGTGGTTATCCTGCAATTCTTAGTCAAGCGAATAGAAAGATAGTTTTTGGTTGTTGTAGGCGCATAAACAAGCAATAACAAAAGCGATAAATAATTAAGATAGAGACAGTAATGAGAAATCAGTTAAGGCTTCAGAGGTGCTTCTTCTTCTGGATTAACACATCATACCAACTACTTCAAAGTTGAATAATTCCTTCAATGGTAAGGATGTAAGTGATTAAGCCATTGGTCGTGGTCATTAATCTCCTCAGGTCCAAACCAAACATCCGAACAGACTAGATCAATCTAGGAGAGGGTGAAGCGCACGCAATTCAATCTCTTTGCTGATCCTACTCAAAATGCCACAGACAAGGTCGGATCTTCCGGATCAGAGACTGATGCTCTTATGGTTCTAGCCCTTAGAGCCATAGGAACCTCAATTACCCTTGACTAATGAGATTTTATGTAACATACCCCAATTAGTCCTGATAACTTGTTGGAACCCGTGATGCATCCTCAAGCTGTAGCTCAATACTATCTGGGTCAGGACTCATAAGGAACTCATGTAGAATCGAGATTCATAAGGATAAAGAATGACAATGCATCATAGAATAGAATCAAACACAGATTGAAGTAGAAAAGTAATTATATTAATCCATAGGATTCAGCAGAGCTCCTAACCTTAACCTAGGAGGTTTAGTTGCTCATACTGTACAAAAATAATATGTGATCTTCGAATGTGGTGGATAGGATCCTAAACAATGGTGATCTTCCCTTATATATACTAATGCTAAACCTAAAAAGATAATAATAATTAGAAATTACAAAAATAAACTAAACTAGGCTAAAGGTGCAAAAATCCACTTTTGGGCCCACTTGGTGAGTGTTTGGGTTGAGCTTGGCTTCTAACTTGAAGGAGTGGGCATTGGACGCCCATTAGGGGGTGGAAATGCTGCTCATTGCTCCCCTTGTGGCGTTGAATGCCAAGTTTGGGTGTTGAACGCCAGCCTTGGTCCTCTTGGGGCATTGAACGCCCACTAGGGGGTGTTCAATGCCCGTTTTAAGTAGTCTAATCTGAAGAAAAATATAAACCATTATATATTTCTGGAAAGCCCTAGAATTTAACTTTACAATGCTATTAATAATACGTCCTTTGGACCTTTGTAGCTCCAGAAATGCTTGTTTGAATGCATGGAGGTCAGAGTCTGATAGCATCTGCTATGCTTTCCTTGCCTTTGAATCGGACTTTGCCAAAACTTGCCAAATTTACCCAAAATTCACCCAAAATCATAAGAAAAACATAAAAGCTCAAAGTAGCATCCAAAAAGTGAATTTTGCATTAAAACCTACTAAAACATAATAAAACTTAACAAAACATACTGAAAACACTAAGAAAATAATATAAAAAAGCGTATAAAATATCTGTTCATCGGAACACCAAACTTAAACTGTTGCTTGTCCTCAAGCAACCAAAAACAAGTAGGACTAAAAAGAAGGGAAAAATACAACAAGTCTCAAAGTTTTCAATGAACACAGCTTCCTTTAGGTGCTTTGCACCTTTTTTAGCCTTGCTGTGACTCTAAGCGTTATGTTTCCCATATTACCACAGGATATATAAACGCCACAGGTATTTAACTGGGGGAACCCTTAGGATTCGAATTTAGCTATGCTTAAATTCCCAGCCAGTGGTGGCCAGAGTTCTTAAGCGTACTCCTTTGCTTTGGATCACGACTTTAACTGCTCAATCTCAATTTTTTCACTTGACACCTTCACACCGCAAGCATTTAGTTAGGGATTGATGAGCGGATATTTTATACGCTTTTTGACATCACTTTCATATAGTTTTTAGTAGTTTTTATTTAGTTTCCACTAAGTTTTTATATATTTTAGTGTTAAAATCACATTTTTGGATTCTACTATGAGTTTGTGTTTTTGGGCAATTTCAGGTATTTTCTGGCTGAAATTGAGGAGCTGAAGCAGAAGTCTGATTCAGAGACAGAGAAAGCACTGCAGATGCTGTCCAAATCTGACCTGCCTGCATTCAGAAGAGCTTTTTGGGAGCTACAGAAGTCCAAATGGCACGGTCTTAATGGCTATGGAAAGCTGACTTCCATAGCTTTCCGGCAATATATAATACTCCATACTGTTTTTCTGATTAGAAGGCCGAAAACTAACGTCCAACGCCAGCTTCTTGCCCCCTTCCAGATGTCCAGCGCCCAAAGAGCAGAGCCCAACATCCAAAGGCCCAGAGAGGACCCCCTAGCTGGTATTCCACGCCCAAGAAGCCTCATAGCACGTTGATCTCATCAAAGTTCAGCCAAAACACTCACCAAGTGGGCCTCAGAAGTGGATTTTAGCACTAAATAGACTGTTTTACCCTTACTAGTCATTTGTTTAGTATTTAAAGGGGTTATGTTCATGTAATTTAGATCATCTTCAACCTTTTATCATCTTCATCACTCTCTGATTCAGGAGAGCTCCATACACATTTTTATCTTTATTTTTATTTTCAGTATGAGTTTTTAAACCTCCTAGGTTGAGGGGAGGAGCCCTGCAGAGTCCTATGAATTAATTAAAGTACTATTTCTTCTTCTTCGATCCGTGTCTGATCTATCACTAAGATTTATATCCCGATCTTTATCGTGATGAACAGGACGATCTGACAAATTGGCTCTGTTCATCACATTAAGACGAACGTTCCTGACAAACACCCGCGTCTACTTGGGTTCGTGTGAATACTTGGCCGGAAAGCACGAGCCAACAGCTATGGATTTATATCTCTCAGATGGTTAATCCACGATTTTGTTGGGGACTTCTCGAGACACCAGTTCAGCCGATCTCCGGGGAGATTAAGGTCTTTGTGGTATAGGCTAGATCCAAGAAGAAACGTTCTCTGATCCGAAAGATTCTACCTTGTCTGTGGAGTTCTGAGTAGTATCGCTAAAAGAATGGATTGCTATGTGCTTCATCCTCCATTGGATTGAATACCAAGGGCCCTCGTGTTCATTTTGTAGTAGAGGAGATCAAAGACCATTGGCATGGCTTTGATCACTTACAGCCTGCCGTAGAAGAAGATCATTCACAAGTAAAGAAGACAGTAGTACCAGAGTTACTTCAGAAAGATAAAGCAACTCCAACTCTTAATTTAATCCTATCATCTATTCCTATCTCTGAAAACACATGCTTTGCACATTCATCATAAAACCTTCTGATTCTGCCTGGCTAAGACCTGCAAGACAACCATAAGCTTGCTTCAAGCCACAATCCTCGTGGGATCGACCCTGACTCGCTCAGGTATTACTTGGACGACCCAGTGCACTTGCCGGTACTAGTGCTGTTGTACGAAATAGTGTGCGTTTTGCGTACAAGCGCAACCAAGTTTTTGGCGCCATTGCCGGGGATTGTTGAGTTTGGACAAACTGTCGGATTGTTTTGCTCCCTAGATCAGGTAATTTTTATTTTTATTTTTGTTTGAGTCTTTTAATTTTTGTTTTCTCCTTCAAAATTTTTGAAAAATTTTTAAAAATCCTTTTCAAAAATATTTTTATTTTCTTTGTTCAATTTTTCTTCTTGGTTTGAGTCTGAGTTTTTTATTTTATTTTATTTTTCCTTCTTTAATTTTCAAAAATTTCAAAAAGGTTTTTAAAAAATATTGTTAAATTTGTAGCTCAATTGGTTACAGCATTGGCTTATGTTCTTGGTAATTGTGTTAATTTTAAGTCCCTCTTTCTTAAAACTTTTCAAAAATAATTTTTCTTTGATTAAATCTTCTGTCAAGTCTTTAAGTTTGGTGTTTTCTTTTTATTTTTCTTTTAATTTTTGAAAATTTGTTCTTGGTTTTCTAAAAATTTTAAGTTTAGTGTTCTTGTTTTGTTCTGGAGTCTTTTGAGTCTTTAAATTTTGTTCTTTGTGTTCTTGTTTGTCTTCAAAGTGTTCTTGAGTCTTGTGTGTGTCTTGATCTTAAAATTTTTAAGTTTGATGTTCCCTTGTGTTTCCCTCCAAATTTTCAAAAATTTGGGTGCACTAGATCTAAATTTTTAACCATTTTTTCGAAAATTACCTTTAAAAATTCAGATTTTGTTTTAAAATTTTATCTTATCATATCTTAGTTGTCAAGTTTTCAAAAATCAAAATTTTCAAAATTAAAAATCATATCTTTTTCAAAAAAATCTTATCTTTTTCAAAATCACATCATATCTTTTTCAAAATTCAAAAATTTTATCTTATCTTTTTTAAATTTCAAATTTTAAAAAAAAATTAAATCTTTTTCAAAATCAATTTTCTAATCTTATCTTTTTCAAAATTTAAATTTTTAAAAATCATATCTTTTTCAAAATCAAATTTTAAAATCTTTTATTTTTAAAATCAATTTCAAATCTTTTTAATTTCATATCTTATATTTTTCTAATTTCATATTCTAATTTCAAAATCTTTTTTTATCTTACTTTTTATCTTATTTTAAATTTAAATATTTTCTTATTTTATCTTTTATTTTCATCTTTTTATTTTTCTTAATAAATATCTTATCTTCTCTCTCATCTTTTTCAAAACCACCTAACTAATTCTATCTTCTCAAATTTTCAAAGAACCACTCCTCTTTTTCTCTCTCTTATTTTTCAAAACCTCCTAACTAACTCTCTGCTACCTTAATTTTCGAAAATACTTCTCCTTCTTCTCTCTCTTCCTTTTCAAAACCATCTAACTAACTCTCTTCTTTCATTAATTTTCGAAAATCCTTTCCCCTTTTCTCTCTCTTCTTTTTTAAAACTACCTAATTAACTCTCTTCTCTCTCTATTTTCGAAAATTAATTCTGCCTCTCTCTCCTCTGTTTTCGAAAATTCAACAATTAAAATTCAAATCTTTTTAAATTAAATTAACTTAATTTTCGAAAAAATCAATTAATTAATTAAATAAAAAATAAAAATATTTTAATTTACTTTTTCTATTTATACCTCTTCTCTTCTAATCTCTTTTCACTCAACTCTAATAGCTTTACCTCAACTTCTTTATCTTCTTCTTTGCTCTTCATCTCACATCTCACTTGGAGCTTCTTGCCAATTGGCACAGAAAGCTTTTTTGTGATTTCCTTTCTCTCTTTACTCTTATCTATTATATCCAAGGTATTTAGCCTATACTTATTTTATTTATTTTTATTTTTAATTTTTATCTTCTTTTTCTTCCTCTACTTCTGACTTTAATGAGGAGCTTTTTGCCTATTAGTGTGGTCTCTTCTTCTTTCTTTCGTTTTTTGGCTTCTTGTTTATGACCAGGAATACGGATAAAGAACCCCTCTTGACTCCTGATCCTGAACCTAAAAAGACTCTGAGGAGGCATTTACAATAAGCTAAAGCATAACACTCCGAAAGATACCTTTCAGAAAGTTTTGAACACGAAACAGAGGACATGGCCGAACCAAAAGAGGAGCCCAGAAAGGTCCTTGATGACTTCACCATGCCTACCTCTGACTTTTATGGCAGAAGCAATGCAGTACCTGCCATTGGAGCTAACAATTTTGAGCTTAAGCCTCAGTTAGTCTCTCTTCTACAGCAAAACTGCAAATTCCATGGACTTCTAATGAAAGATTCACATCAGTTCTTAGCAGAATTTTTACAGATCTGTGATACTGTAAAAACCAATAGAGTAAATTCTAAGGTTTATAAGCTGATGCTTTTCCCCTATGCTTTAAGAGATAGAGCTAAGTTTTGGTTGGATGCCCAATCAAGAGAGAGTCTTGACTCTTAGGAAAAGCTAGTAAATACTTTTCTGGCTAAGTTCTTTCCTCTTCAAAGGATGAGCAAGATTAGAGTGAAAGTTCAAACCTTCAGACAAAGAGAAGGTGAATCCCTCTATGAAGCTTCGAAAAGATACAAGCAACTGATCAGGAGATGTCCTCCTGACATGCTCTTAGAGTGGTCCCTCATAAGCATGTTCTATGATGGTTTATCTGAGATGTCTAAAATTTCATTGGACAGCTCTGCAGGTGGATCTCTCCACTTGAAGAAAACACCTGTAGAAGTAAGAGAGCTCATTGAAAAGGTTACAAACAATCAATTCATGTACACCTCTGAGAGGAATCCTATAAACCATGGAACCTCTCAGAAGAAAAGAGTTCATGAAGTTGAGACTTTGAATGCCATCCTGGCTCAGAATAAGATCTTGACCCAATAGGTCAACATAATATCTCAACATCTCACTGGGACACAAACTGCACCTGGCAGTAATCAGGAAGCTTCTCTTGAAGATGAAGCTTATGATCCTGATCAACCCACAATGGAGGAGATGAATTACATGGGAGAAGCCTATGGAAATACTTACAACCCTTCATGGAGGAATCATCCTAACTTCTCATGGAAGGATCAACAGAAACCTTAGCAAGGTTTCAATCAAGGTGGTAGGAACCAGAATAGGTTCAACAATAGATCACCATTCCCATCTTCTCAAGGGAATATGGAGACCTATAAGTAGATCTTTTCTGACTTAGCCACTCTAGTCTCTAGCTTCATTAAGACCATCCACAGTTTCATTAATGAAACAAGGTCCTCCATTAGAAACTTGGAGGTACAAGTTAGTCAACTGAGCAAGAGGATCCCTGAGATCCCTCCTGACACTCTCCCCGGTAATACTAAGGTTAATCCTAGAGAAGAGTGCAAGGCCATAACCATGGAGGTTGAGACCGAATTGGAGGAGAATGGGAAGGCATTGAACGCCAGTAAAGAAGCCTTCACTGGGCATTCAACGCCCACCATCCCAAGGAAGCTGGCATTGAACGCCAGCAAGGACATCCCTGCTGGGCATTCAACGCCTAGAATGCTAGAGGGACTGGCATTGAATGCCAACCAAAGCACACCCTCTGAGTGCCTGAATCCCACTCAAAAAACCTTTAGCCCAGAACCAAAGGAAACCATAAAAACAATTGAGGTTCCTTTGAATGCACTTCTGCAGTGCAAAAGTTTTGATGACTACTCATCCTCAAGTGAGGATGAAGACACTAGGAAAGAGCAAGTTGCTCGTTTTCTAGGAGCTCTAATAAAGCTGAACGTCAAACTATTTGGTACGAAGCCTCTGGAGGAAGAATCTTCGCTACTTACCAAAGAACTCCATGCTTTGTTCCAGCAAGAACTACCTCAGAAACTTCCAGACCCTGGACGTTTTCTGATTCCTTACACCATAAGCAATATGACCTTTGAAAAGGCTCTATGTGACCTAGGGTCAAGCATCAACCTCATGCCACTCTCTGTAATAGAGAAGCTGGGAATCCTTGAGGTACAAGCTGCACATGTCTCTTTAGAGATGGCAGATAAGACCATGAAGAAGCCATATGGCTTAGTGGAGGATGTCTTCGTTAAAGTTGAAAATTACTACATCCTTGCAAACTTCTTTGTCTTAGATATAGGAGAGGATGAGGATGACTGTGTCATCCTTGGAAAGCCTTTCCTAGCCACAGCTAATGCTATCATTGATGTGGCTAAGGGAGAACTAACCCTAAAGATAGGGGAGGACCACATCTTATTCAAGATGCCTCATCCCAATTCTCCCTCTAAAAGAGAGATAACAGTGCAACACCTAGTGTGCCAACCCTCTCTTTCTATGCAAAGCTCTACAGAGCCCCCCGGACATCAATTCTAAGTTTGGTGTTGGGCAGCCCTCAACAAGCTCTAAGCACAAAGGTACTAAAAAGAAAGTACCTAAAGGCTGGAGGGACAAGAAAGTCCCAACCGAAGGCCTCTCACCTAGCATGAGAGTTGTCTTCACTAAGAATCCAGTCCTGCCACATACAGTGAGCCGTGTCCTATCTCTAGAGCATGTAGAGCATATTCATAAGAGGACAGGTAGAAAATTCACTGTAAGGGGCGAAAATCTAAGCCCTTACTCACCTGCTTAAGGAGCTGAAGGTCAAGCTAGTGACTTTAAAAGAGCGCTTGTTGGGAGGCAACCCAACTTTACTCAACCATTTATTTTCTTTTTGTTTTTCTTTTCAGTTGTCAGAGTCATGATCATGTGCATCAGTCAAGAGATAGATTTCATAGCAATGAAAACAGAACACTCCAAGTGGAGTGTTAAAGTTGAACACTAGCAAGGAAGTCTTCACTAGGCGTTCAACTCCCCCAAGAGGGAAGTATTGCTGGCATTGCATGCCAGCCAGGGAGTAGCCCCAGGGCATTCAAACGCCAATGCAGAAAAGCAGGGAATCTGAAATTCCCTAGCCTCTCAAGACCAAAAGGTCTCACAGAAGCTCCACTTACCCCACCTTCTTCTACCCTACTTTGCTCGAGGACGAGCAAAACTCTTAAGTTTGGTGTTGCAAAAGCTTTGCTTTTTTACTTCTACCACTCTTAAGAATGTAAGAAGAGGATAGAGCAAACTAGAAAGCATGCACAAGAGCTTGTGTAGCTGCCTCAACAAAGACAAAGGAGTGACATAGAAGAGATCAAGCACTACATCGTATCCTCAAGGAGGAGTAGTAGCCATCATCATCCAGGTGGATTTGTTCTCTTTATTTCCTTGTCTGTTATTTTTTTGTTTTCTGTCTATTTTATTTTCTATTTTCTTGTCCTAGTTGCATGATCATTTGCATTTGATGTCCTAAAAGTTGTAAAATATTCCATATATCTCTCACCTTGCTTAAATAAATTTTTTCTTAGAAGAACTGAGAGTTGCATGAATTTCAAGTTTAAAATAAGATTAGTTTAATTAGTTTGATGTGGTGTCATTTGCTTTTGTTTTCTGAATGTATGAAATAAACAATGCATGTTTGAAGTTGAAATTTATGAATGTTGGCTCTTGAAAGAATAAGAAAAAAGGAAAAATATTACTGATAATTTGAAAAATCTGAAAATTGATTCTTGAAGCAAGAAAAAGCAGCAAAAAGCAAAAGGAAAAGCATGCTGCAAAAGAAAAAAAATTTATATGCATGCAAGAAAGAAAAAAATGGCAATAAAAAATAAAAAAATAGCTCAGTTCATCACATTAAGATGTATATCCCGATCCGTGTCCGATCTATCTCTAAGATGTATATCCCGATCTTCATTGTGATGAACTAGACGATCTGACAAATTGGCTCTATTCATCACATTAAGACAAACGTGCCTGACAAACACCCGCGTCTACTTGGGTTCGTGTGAATACTTGGCCGAAAAGCACGAGCCAACAACTATGGATTTACATATCTGAGACGGTTAATCCATGATTTCATTGGGACTTCTCGAGACACCAATTTAGCCGATCTCTGGGGAGATTAAGGTCTCCGTGGTATAGGCTAAATCCAAGAAGCAGCATTCTCTGATCCGAAAGATTCTACCTTGTCTGTGGAGTTTTGAGTAGGATCGCCAAGAAAATGGATTGCTATGCGCTTCATCCTCCATTGGATTGAATACCAAGTGCCCTGGCGTTCATTCTGTAGCAGAGGAGATCAAAGACCATTGGCGTGGCTTTGATCACTTACAGCCTACCATAGACAAAAATCATTCACAAGCAAAGAAGACAGTAGTACCAGAGTTACTTTAATTTCTAGTTATTTATTTTTCTGTTTTAAAATTCAGAAAATATTCAGAAAAATCCTAACCAATAATTTGCATCCTGTGTCAACTCTTAGGGAAATGACCTGGGATTCTACTCCCGGTTATTTATTCTTAATTGTGACATATTCTAAATTGATAGTGGAAATTTCGTCGTTTAAGACTGTACTTGCAACGCTGTTTTAGAAAATATTTTTCAGGAATTCTTGACCGGCATTTTTCCTCCCATCAATTTTTGGCACCGTTGCCGGGGAGTTGCATATGTGTGCTAAGTTATTGGTTGGTGTAAATATATTTATATTTACATAATTGCATTTTTTTCTTTTATTTGTGTGTTATTTCGTTTATTAGTAATATTTATTATTTATTTTTCTTACTATGTTTCTTTTATTGAATGACAAGTTCATTACCGGATCCGAGCCTAGCCGCATTTGATCCTGAAATTGAAAAAACTATTTCACATATTAGGTGAGCTCGGCGACGGTTAGCCTCCGAAGATGGTGAAAGGGTTTCACCCAATTCACCAATTTTATCAGAGGTTGAGTCTGAAGCGTCATTTGAGGAAGAAACTAACTCCACTCCTACTCAGTCCATTGATGCCTCTTCTGTTGATTTAGGTGCAGATACTATGGCAGCTCCTAGAAGGATTACTGATAAATCACTATTTTATGGTTTATCTTGTGCTCAATTGAATGGATTTTATCAACTCTTTACCCACTTATTCATACTATTTGCATGAGTTTACATTCTCCTTCCTGATTTTGTGCTATGATTGAAAACATGCTTCTTTGATCTTATAATTGCTAATATTAATCCTCTCTTATTACCATTAGATGCCTTGATATGTGTGTTAAGTGATTTCAGAGATTACAGGGCAAGAATGGCTTGGAGGATGGAAAGGAAGCATGCAAAAGTGGAAGGAATACAAGAAGTTGAAGGAACTGCAAAGCTGTCAGCCTGACCCTCTCGCACTAAAACGGCCATAACTTGAGCTACAAAGGTCCAAACGACACGGTTCTAGTTCCATTGGAAAGCTAACATCTGAGGCTTCGATTTGATATATAATATGTCATAGTTGCCATGACGCTAGGTGACGCGACCGCGTGCTCCATGCGGACGCGTCGCAGTGACAAAAAACCAGCGTGGCAGATTTCTTCTCCGGCGATTTTTGGGCTGTTTCTGACCCAGTTTGCGGCCCAGAAAACACAGATTAGATGCTATAAAGTGGGGGAATGCATCTATTCATAGAGATACTCTCATAATTCATAATTTTAGGAGTAGATGTAGTTTTTAGAGAGAGAGGTTCTCTCCTCTCTCTTAGGATTAGGATTTAGGACTTCTCTTAGTTTTAGGAGTGACTCTCAATCCCAGGTTCAATGTTCTTTTACTTTATATTTATCTCTTACTTTCAGATATTTTAATGCTTATATTAGTTATGTTGCCTATTTGGCTTATACTACATTCATGTTATGATTTTCTTAATTAATATTATTTGAGGTATTTCAGATTTATGATTGCTTTCTTTTATTTATATAAATAATTTAGATTTTTTCCTTTTGGCTTTGGTTGATTAATTGGTGACTCTTGAGTTATCAAACTCATTGTTGATTGAAAATTAGAATTCTTCAAGAATTAATTCGAGTTCCAATAACTCTAGCCTTTCCCAAGGAAAGACTAGGACTCGAGGAATCGAAATTAATTCATCCACTTAACTTACCTTCATAGTTAGAGGTTAACAAAGTGGGAGAAAAATCCAATTCTCATCACACTTGATAAGGATAACTAGGATAGGAATTCCAGTTCTCATACTTTGCCAAGAGTTTATTTTACAGTTATTATTATTTTATTTTACTTGTCATTCAACTAACTTTTTACCTTAATCCAAAACCCCAAAACACACTTTTTCATAACCAATAATAAGAACACCTCCCTGCAATTCCTTGAGAAGATGACCCGAGGTTTAAATACTCGGTTATCAATTTCAAAGGGGTTTGTTACTTGTGACAACCAAAACTTTTGTAAGAAAGGTTGATTGCTTGGTTTAGTAACTATACTTGCAACGAGAGTTTACTATAACTTCTAAACCATCAATCTTCAGTTCTTCAGTTACTCTCAAGGAAGCGGGAGCTCTGGATTTTACTCTTCAACCATATCAAGTGCGTCATCCAAATTTAACTGCTAATTTTGAACTAAAGACCGCATTGATTAATTTACTACCTAAATTCCATGGTTTACCCGCTCAAGAGCCCATCAAGCACCTTAGAGAGTTCAACTACTAGGCGGCATGGTGCGTATGAGGCTGCTATTTGGTTATATGCCTTCCCATTTTCTTTTGAGGGAAAGGCAAAGGAGTGGTTCTACACTCAGCCTGAAGCTGTTGTTACTAATTGGGATTTACTTAGAAGAGAATTCTTGGACAAGTTCTTTCCAGCGGAGGTCACAGATAGATTGAGGAAGGAAATCTCCTGCGTCGTTCAAGGTGAATCAGAGACTCTCTATGAGTATTGGGAATGCTTTAGGAATCTCCTTGACTCGTGACCCCATCACATGATTGACCAGTTGGTGTTAATTAGCTACTTCTGCCAAGGCATGAAGCCTCGAGACAAGACCCTTTTGGATGTTGCGAGTAATGGCTCTTTGACAAAGTACAAGATAGTGACAGAAGCGTGGCAACTGATCACCGATCTAGCTGAGTCTACCCAACATGCAAGGCAAACGAATAATTACCCCAAGGCCATTGTGGAAATTTCTTATAGTAGCGAGACCGCTGCTCTCACGAAGACATTGGGAGAGATGACCAATATACTCAAGCAACTCCAACTCAGTCAGCAAAAAGCTCCACCTCCACGAATTCGGATGCTTGGTGCACGAATTGTAAATCACACTTTTCACAACTCGTACCACTAACCAACAAGTGCACTGGGTCGTCCAAGTAATACCTTACGTGAGTAAGGGTCGAATCCCATGGAGATTGTTGGCTTGAAACAATCTATGGTTATCTTGTAACTCTTAGTCAGGATATCAATTATAGTTATCAGTTTGAATAGCGAAGAATAAAAGAGCATGGATTAAATACTTGTTCTGCAGTAATAGAGAATATGTTGGAGTTTTAGAGATGCTTTGTCTTCTGAATCTCTGCTTTCTCCCTGTCTTCTTCTTCACGCACGCAAGGTTCCTCCTATGGCAAGCTGTGTGTTGGTGGATCACCGTTGTCAATGGTTACCATCCGTCCTCTCAGTGAAAAAGGTCCAGGTGCGCTGTCACCGCACGGCTAATCATCTGTCGGTTCCCACTCATGTTGGAATAGGATCCATTGATCCTTTTGCGTTTGTCACTACGCCCAGCCCTTGTGTGTTTGACGCTCGTCACAGTTATTCAATCCCTGAATCCTACTCGGAATACCACAGACAAGGTTTAGACTTTCCAGATTCTCAAGAATGCTGCCAATGGATTCTAGCTTATACCACGAAGATTCTGATTAAGGAATCCAAGAGATATTCATTCAATCGAAGGTAGAACGAAGGTGGTTGTCAGGCATGCATTCATAGGTTGAGGATGATGATGAGTGTCACGGATCATCACATCCATCATATTGAAGTGCGAATAAACATCTTAGACAAAAACAAGTGTGTTTGAATAGAAAACAGAAATAGTTGCATTAATTCATCGAAACACAGCAGAGCTCCTCACCCCCAACAATGGAGTTTAGAGACTCATTGATAAACCCATATTTCATGAGTTCTTTTGTGCTTAATTTGAGTGATTTATACAATCCTTCACTTGCTAATTCACATTAATTGCATGGTTTTACTTTCCCTTCCTTATTATCTCATATTGTGAAAAACATGTTTCCTAAGCTTTAAAAATTAATTATTTTAATTACCTTTATTTCCATTCGATGCCGTGATTAGTGTGTTGAGTAGTTTCAGATTTTCTACGGTAGAATGACTTAAAGGATGGAAAAGGAAACATACAAAATAGGAAGGAGAAGGCAAAACGGAGCTTTAAGGAAACTGGTATCCACGCGATCGCATGGATGACGCGATCGCGTGCCAAGCACGAATCAGCAGCGACGCGGCCGCATGACTGACGTGACCGCGCGCCTTAAGCAGAACACACATGACGCGGTCGCATGACTGACGCGACCGCGTGGCAAGGAAAAGCTCCGAATGACGTGACCGCGTGACCCACGCGGACGCGTGACAGAGGCCACGCACCAGAAATTGCAGAAAACGCTCATAGCGATTTCTGAAGCCCTTTTTGGCCCAGATCCAAGTACAGACAGCATAGACCAGAGGTTATAAAGTGTGGGAATGCACCCATTCAAAGAGAGCTCGCATATTTTACTTTTCAATGATTTAGATTTAGTTGAGAGGGAGATCTTCTCTCTCTCTCTCTTTTAGGATTTAGGATTTCTTCTTGTTTTAAGAGTGACTTTCAATCCAGGTTTTACGTTCCTTTGTTTTAGCTTCCTTTTACTTTTATTTATTCTAGCACTTGAATTGATCAGTGAATTTATGAATTTCTTCCATGTTACAGATTGTTATTTGAATTAATGATAATTGAGGTATTTTCAGTTTATGATTGTTCTCTTTGAATTAAGTTACCATTGCTTCCCATCTAAGGATATTTTTATTATTCTATCAATTTTACTTTTTCCCCTTTTGGTTCTGGTTAAGAATTCAATAACTCAACAATTATTAAACTCAACATAATTGATAATCGTTATCTTGCTAATTGAGCTGAACTTAAGTAATTCCAACATTTTCTTAGGAAATAAATAGGATTCAAAGGTCAATTTAATTAGTCCCTTGACTTTTCTTTGCCCTAGTACAGGTTGATCAAGTGGAGTTTAGATTCAACTTTCATTATAGTTGAGAGAGATAACTACGTTGGACCTCCAACTTCTCCTACCTTGCCAAAAGTCTGTTTTACAATATTTATTTACTTTAATTGCCATTTACCTTACTTGTCATTCAAATTACTTGCCTCTCATCTTCTAAACCCCGATTACAACCTTTATAGCCAATAATAAGAACATACTTCATCGCAGTTCCTTGAGAAGACGACCCGAGGTTTGAATACCCGGTTAACAATTTCTAAAGGGGTTTGTTACTTGTGACACCCAACACGTTTGTATGAAAGGACTTTTGAAGGTTTAGAAACTATACTTGCAACGAGGATTTATCCGCAAATTTCTAGACCACGCAAAAGTTCTCTCATCACTCATGCTGTCAGAGATTACAAAGTTTAGATCTAAAATGTCATGAGGTGCAAAATAAATCTCTAAAAGTTGTTTAAATACTAAACTAGTAACCTAGGTTTACAGAAAATGAGTAAACTATGATAGATAGTGCAGAAATCCACTTCTGGGGCCCACTTCGTGTGTAATGCGGCTGAGACTAAAGCTTCTCACGTGCCTGGGCTGTTTTGGGCATTCAACGCCAGGTTGTAACCTGTTTCTGGCGTTGAACTCCAACTTGTAACTTGTTTCCGGCGCTGGACGCCAGACTGCAACATGGAACTGGCGTTGAACGCCAGTTTACGTCATCTATCCTTGAAAAAAGTATGGACTATTATATATTTCTAGAAAGCCCTAGATGTCTACTTTCCAACGCAATTAAAAGCGCGCCAATTGGACTCTTGTAGCTCCAGAAAATCTATTCCGAGTGCTGAGAGGTCAAAATCCAACAGCATCAGCAGTCCTTTTTGCTTCCGAACAGTTTTGGCATCTCACTTTATCCATTGAAGCTCAGAATGATTGGCATCTACAGGAACTTAGAATTCAGATAATGTTATTGATTCTCCTATTTCAGTATGTTGATTCTTGAACATAGCTACTTTATGAGTCTTGGCCGTGGCCCTAAGCACTTTGTTTTCCAGTATTACCACCGGATACATAAATGCCACAGACACATAATTGGGTGAACCTTTTCGGATTGTGACTCAGCTTTGCTAAAGTCCCCAATTAGAGGTGTCCAGGGTTCTTAAGCACACTCTTCTTTTTGCTTTGGACCTTGACTTTAACCGCCCAGTCTCATGTTTTCACTTGACACCTTCATGCCACAAGCACATGGTTAGGGACAGCTTGGTTTAGCCGCTTAGACCAGGATTTGATTCCCTTAGGCCCTCCTATCCACTGATGCTCAAAGCCTTGGATCCTTTTTATTACCCTTGCCTTTTGGTTTTAAGGGCTATTGGCTTTTTCTGCTTGCTTTTTTTTTTTTTGCAAGCTTTGTATTCAGTGCTTTTTCTTGCTTCAAGAATCATTTTTATGATTTTTCAGATTATCAATAACATGTCTCATGTTCATCATTCTTTCAAGAGCCAACATATTTAACATTCAAGAACATCAAATTCCAAAGACATATGCTCTGTTCAGGCATTCATTCAGAAGGCAGAAAGTATTGCCACCACATGTAAATAATTAGAATTTCTTTTATTGAAAATTCGAAAAATATTGCCTCCTTATTCTAAAGAAAATCTTCTATTTTATTCATGTTTAATGATGATGAGAAAAATAAATTATAGCTTAATTGGAGATAAAATAACTACTAATTACTACTATAACTTCTAAGGTAAAACTCAAATAAGAACAATTATCACAGAGTTAAGGCTAAGATTAGAACTCAACAACCTTGAGTTTGGGATGTGGATGTTCCTCTAGTCTGTGGGGTGCTTGGTCCTTCAAGAGATAACTTCTGACGCTTCAGTTCCTTTAAGTCACGCCCTTGCTCTTCTTGTTCCCTGAGCAGTTTGCAGAGCATACTGTTTTGATTTTGCTGTTCTTCCTTTATTTGGTCCATAGATTCTTGCAACTTGGTAACAGATGCTTCAAGCTGTTCCCAATATTCAAATTAAGAGACTTCCGGGAGAAATTCTTACGCCCTCCTCTTGATGGGGTCATCCTACACTTGTTGTTTTTCCATTGTGGTTTTAGTGATTGGTTGCTCCACTGAGATGTACTCCGTTATTCCCATCCTTACTCCAGCATCTTTGCAGAGCATAGAGATTAGGCTTGGATAAGCCAACCTGGCATCTTTGGAGTTCTTATTTGCAAGTATGTAAAATTCAGATGGAATCAGTTGATGAACTTCCACTTCTTTCCCAACATAATAAAATGGATCATCACTGCTCTTTTAACGGTGACTTCAGAATGATTGCTAGTGGGCAATATAGAACGCCCAATGAAGTCCATCCATCCTCTTGCGACTGGTTTGAGATCTTCTCTCTTGAGTTGATTTGGGACACCCTTGCTGCTGGTGGTCCACCTGGCTCCAGGGATGTATATATCCTCTAGAATCTTATCCAGGCCCTTGTTTGTTCTCATCATTCTCCTATTGAAGGAGTCTGGGTCATCTTTCAGCTGAGGTAGCTTAAAGATCTCTCTGATTTTGTCAGGGTGGATGTGAACAATCTTCCCTCTGACCACAGTCTGATAGTCATAGAGGGCAGTTCCAGATATTCTCTGCCTGTCTGTTTGTCATAGATTAGCGTAGAACTCCTGAACCATATTCCTTCCCACTTTTGTTTCAGGATTAGTTAGGACTTCCCAGTTCCTGTTTCGAATCTGCTCTTGGATCTCCGGATATTCATCTTCTTTCAGATCCAACTTGACTTCCGGGATCACTGATCTTAGACCCATTATTTTGTAGTAATGGTCTGAATGTTCTTTGGTTAAGAACTTCCCTTGATTCCAAAGTGGTTTTGGAATACTCTCTTTCTTGCCTCTTGGAGTGGGTTGTTTTCCTTTAGGAGCCATGATCTTAGTAGGTATAGTTTAGTGATCACGGATAAACACACCAAACTTAGAGGTTTGCTTGTCCTCAAGCAAAAGAAAAGAAAGGAGAGGGATAGAAGGAGAGCTAGTGTCGAATGGTGGATGAGAGGAGGGAGGCCGAATGTGGATTTAAAAGGGAGGGGGTGGGTTTTCGAAAATTTTAAAAAGATAAGATCGAAGATATGATTTATAAAAAAAAGTATGATATGAAAAGATGTGATTTAAAATTGAAAAGATATGAAAGATATTTGAAAAAGATAAATTTGGATTTTGAAAAAGATAATGTGGAGATTTGAAAAAGATATTGATGAGTTGAAAAGATTTTAGAAGGAAAAGAGATAGATTTGTTTTGGAAAATTTGAAAAAGAGTTGGATTGGATTGAAAAAGAATTTGTGTTTATGGATTAAGATACATTTGATATTTTTAAAGTAGGGTTTTTAGAAATTAGGGATTTTAGAAATTAGGGTTTGTAACATGTTTATGCAAGAAATCATGAATTGAAACATGAAAATTAAAATTAAAATAAAAAATGTGAAATAAAAACGAATTTACCTCCTCCCCACCATCCTGGCGTTAAACGCCCAAAGCGTTTAACGCCCAAATGCTGCTTCTCTTGGGTGTCCAACGCCCAGCTGTTGCTTCTTTCTAGCGTTGAACGCCAGGAACTCCTTTGTCACTGGGCGTTTTTTTGAACACCCAGGATGCTGTAAATCCAGCGTTAAACATCCAGAAGGTACTTCTTTCTGGTGTTCAACGCCCAGAAGATGCTTCTTTCTGGCGTTTAACGCCCAGATGGCTATCCTTACTAGCGTTCAACGCCCAGTGGATGCTTCTTTTGGGCGTTGAACGCCCAATTGTGCCTCTTACTGGCGTTTTCTTGCCAGTGAGACTTTTTTTCTCTGTTTTGTGTTCTGAATCCTTCTGTAACCCTATGAACCTATGCAATTGACTCTTTACCTTATTATCATTGAAGTTATACGCTTTAAATAAATAAAATCAAGAATAGGGCAAAATAACAGAAAAAGTTTTGCCAACGGCTGGGTTGCCTCCCAGCAAGCGCTTCTTTATTGTCTTTAGCTGGACCTTGCTGAGCTTTTAATCTAGCTTCAGCCTTGAGCACTCTTGCTCAACATTACCTTCAAGATAGTGCTTGATTCTCTGTCCATTAACAATGAACTTCTTATCAGAATCAATGTCTTGAAGCTCCACATAACCATATGGTGATACATTTGTAATCATATATGGTCTCCTCCACTGGGATTTCAGTTTCCCGGGGAATAGCCTGAGCCTAGAGTTAAACAGCAGAACCTTTTGTCCTGGTTCAAAGATTCTAGATGACAACTTTCTGTCATGCCACCTTTTTTATTTCTCTTTATAAAGCTTGGCATTTTCGAAAGCAGTGAATATGAATTCCTCTAGCTCATTCAGCTGGAGCAATCTTTTTTCTCCAGCTAGTTTGGCATCAAATTTTAGGAATCTGGTTGCCCAATAGGCCTTATGCTCTAGTTCCACGGGCAGGTGACAAGCCTTACCATACACTAGTTGGTACGGAGAGGTCCCTATAGGAGTCTTGAATGCTGTTCTGTAAGCCCACAGAGCATCATCCAAGCTCCGTGCCCAATCCTTTCTACAGGTACTTACAGTCCATTCCAGGATCCTTTTTAGTTCTCTGTTAGAAACTTCAGCTTGCCCTTTTGTCTGTGGATGATATGGAGTCACCACCTTGTGGCGAATCCTATACCGGACCATGGCAGAGTAAAGCTATTTATTGCAGAAGTGAGTGCCCCCATCACTGATTAGTACCCTAGGGACACCAAACCTGCTGAAGATATGTTTCTGGAGGAACTTCAGCACTATTTTAGTATCATTGGTGGGTGTGGCAATGGCTTCTACCCATTTTGATACATAGTCAACTGCCACCAGAATATAAGTGTTTGAGTATGATGGTGGGAAAGGCCCCATGAAATCAATACCCCATACATCAAACAACTCAATCTCCAAGATTCCTTGTTGAGGCATGGCGTAACTATGAGGCAAATTACCAGCTCTCTGGCAACTATCACAGTTACGTACAAACTTTCGGGAATCTCTGTAGAGTGTAGGCCAGTAGAAGCCACATTGGAGGACCTTGGTGGCTGTTCGCTCACCTCCGAAATGGCCTCCATATTGTGATCCATGGCAATGCCATAAGATCCTCTGTGCTTCTTCTCTAGGCACACACTTATGGATTATTCCGTCTGCACATCTCTTAAAGAGATAGGGTTCATCCCACAAGTAGTACTTTGCATCAGTAATTAATTTTTTCTTTTGTTGCCTGCTGTACTACTTGGGTATGAACCTTGCAGCTTTATAGTTTGCAATGTCTGCAAACCATGGTGTTTCTTGAATGGCAAACAAATGCTCATCTGAAAAAGTTTCAGAGATCTCAATAGAGGGAGAGGATGCCCCTTCTACTGGCTCTATCCGAGATAGATGGTCAGCCACTTGGTTTTCTGTCCCTTTTCTGTCTCTTATATCTATGTCAAACTCCTACAGAAGCAACACCAATCTTATGAGCCTGGGTTTTGAATCCTACTTTGTGAGTAGATATTTAAGAGCAACATGGTCAGTGTACACAATCACTTTGGATCCTACTAAGTATGATCTAAACTATTCAATGGCATAAACTACTGCAAGCAATTCTTTTTCTGTGGTTGTGTAGTTTTTCTGGGCATCATATAAAACGCGGCTAGTATAATAAATGACATGCAGAAGCTTGTCATGCCTCTGTCCCAGTACTGCACCAATGACATGGTCACTGGCATCACATATTAGTTCAAATGGTAATGTCCAGTCTGGTGCAGAAATAACTGGTGCTGTGACCAGCTTAGCTTTCAGAGTTTCAAACGCCTGCAGACACTCTGTGTCAAACACAAATGGTGTGTCAGTAGCTAGCAGATTGCTCAGGGGTTTTGCGATTTTTGAAAAATCCTTTATAAACCTCCTGTAGAATCCTGCATGCCCCAGAAAGCTTCTGATTTTGTTAACATTAGCAGGTGGTGGTAATTTTTTAATTACTTCCACTTTAGCTTGATCCACTTCTATTCCCTTGTTCAAAATTTTATGCCCAAGGACAATTCCTTCAGTTACCATAAACTGACATTTTTTCCAGTTTAAAACCAGGTTGGTCACTTGGCATATTTTCAGAACCAGTGTCAGGTGATCAAGGCAGGAGCTGAATGAGTCTCCATATACCGAGAAGTCATCCATGAAGACTTCCAGAAATTTTTCTACCATATCAAAGAAAATAGAGAGCATGCATCTCTGAAAGGTTGCAGGCGCATTACACAGCCCAAATGGCATCCTTCTGTAAGCAAACACTCCAGATGGACATGTGAATGCTATTTTCTCTTGATCCTGGGGATCTACTGCAATTTGGTTGTAGCCTGAATAGCCATCCAAAAAGAAGTAATAATCATGACCTGCTAGTCTTTCTAGCATTTGGTCTATGAATGGTAAAGGAAAATGGTCCTTTCTGGTGGCTGTATTGAACCTTCTGTAGTCAATACACATGCGCCACCCTGTAACTATTCTTGTAGGAACCAGTTCATTTTTTTCATTATGAACCACTGTCATGCCTCCCTTTTTGGGGACAACTTGGACAGGGCTCACCCAGGGGCTATCAGAAATAGGATAAATAATCCCAGCCTCCAGTAATTTGGTGACCTCTTTCTGCACCACTTCCTTCATGGCTGGATTAAGCCGCCTCTGTGGTTGAACCACTGGCTTAGCATTGTCCTCCAATAAGATCTTGTGCATGCATCTAGCTGGGCTTATGCCCTTAAGGTCACCTATGGACCACCCAAGAGTTGTCTTGTGTGTCCTTAGCACTTGAATTAGTACTTCCTCTTCCTGTGGATTTAAAGCAGAGCTTATGATTACTGGAAAAGTGTCACCTTCTCCCAGAAATACATATTTCAGGGATGGTGGTAATGGCTTGAGCTCAGGTTTAGGAGGTGTTTCCTCTTCCTGAGGAAGTTTCAGAAGTTCTTTCAATTCTTCTTAATCCTCCAAATCAGGCTGAACATTCTTAAAGATGTCTTCCAGCTCTGATTCGAGACTCTCAGCCATGTTGATCTCCTCTACCAAAGAGTCAATAAGATCAACTTTCATGCAGTCTTTTGGTGTGTCTGGATGCTGCATGGCCTTGACAGCATTCAACTTAAACTCATCCTCATTGACACTCAGGGTTATTTCCCCCTGTTGGACATCAATGAGAGTTCGTCCAGTTGCTAGGAAGGGTCTTCCTAGGATGAGAGTAGCATTCTTGTGCTCCTCCATTTCCAGCACTACAAAATCAATGGGAAAGGCGAATGGCCCAACCCTAACAATCATGTCCTCAATCACGCCTGATGGGTATTTAATGGAGCCATCAGTAAGTTGGAGACATATCCGGGTTAGTTTAACTTCTTCAATTAAACCAAGCTTTCTGATGGTGGATGCAGGTATTAGGTTGATGCTTGCCCCAAGATCACATAAAGCTGTCTTGGTGCAATTACCTTCTAATATGCATGGTATCAGAAAGCTCCCAGGGTCTTTAAGCTTTTCAGGAAAGCTTTTCAGAATGATTGCACTGCATTCTTCAGTGAGGAGAACTCTTTCAGTTTCTCTCCAATCCTTCTTATGACTCAAGATCTCTTTCATGAACTTGGCATAAGAAGGTATTTGCTCAAGTGCCTCTGCAAACGGAATCTTTATTTCAAGAGTCCTGAGATAATCTGCAAAGCGAGAAAATTGCTTATCCTGCTCTTCTTGGCGGAGTTTTTGAGGATAAGGTATCTTGGCTTTATATTCCTCAACCTTAGTTGCTGCAGGTTTATTTCCTACAGAGGTGGTTGGAGAAGCCTTTTTAGAGGGGTTGTTATCAGCACTTGTGTATGTCTGATCCCTCACTGGCATTTGAATGCCAGGGTTAGAAGCTGGAGTGACGTTGGACGCCAACTCCTCACCTGTTCCTGGCGTTTGAACACCAGAATTGTGCTTCTTTTGGGCGTTCAACGCCAATTCCTTGCTTGTTTCTAGCGTTGAACGCCAGGACTGAGCATGGTTTGGGCGTTCAACGCCAGCTTTCCACCCAGTTTCTGGCGTTTGATTGCCAGAATTATTCCTCTCCAGGCTCTTACTGTCCTCAGATGGGTTTTGGGTAGTTTGCTTATTTCTTGGCTTCCTGCTACCTTGAGGTGGGGCATCTAATGTTTTCCCACTTCTCAATTGAACTGCTTGGCACTCTTCTGTTATTTGTTTTGACAGCTGCTGCTTTGTTTGCTTTAATTGTACTTTCATATTTATATTAGCCATTCTTGTCTCTTGTAGTCTCTCCTTGAATTCGGCTAACTGTTTTGTTAGAAAATCAAATTGCTGATTGAATTCAGTAGCTTGTTCTGCAGGACTCAGTTTAGCAGTCACTGTTCTAGCCTCTTCTTTCATGGAAGGTTCACTGCTTAGGTACAGATGCTGATTTCTGGCAACTGTATCAATGAGCTCTTGAGCTTCTTCAATTATCTTTCTCATGTGGATAGATCCACCAGCTGAGTAATCTAGAGAAATCTGAGCTCTTTCTGCAAGCCCATAATAGAAGATGTCTAACTGAACCCACTTTGAAAACATTTCAGAGGGGCATTTTCTTAGCATCTCTCTGTATCTCTCCCAGGCATCATAAAGAGATTCATTATCTCCTTGTTTAAAGCCTTGGATGTCCAGCCTTAACTGTGTCATCCTTTTTGGAGGGAAATATTGATTCATGAATTTTTTTGACAGCTGTTTCCATGTCCTTATGCTAGCCTTAGGTTGGTTATTTAACCACCTCTTAGCTTGGTCTTTTACAGCAAATGGAAACAGTAATAGTGTAGACATTTTAATCTACTTCCTTATTATGGACTGTGTCAGCAATTTGTAAAAACTGTGCCAGAAACTCTGTAGGTTCTTCCTGTGGAAGACCGGAATACTGGCAACTTTGCTGCACCATGATAATGAGCTGAGGATTCAACTCAAAGCTACTGACTCCAATGGAGGGTATACTGATACTACTCCCATATAAAGCAGTAGTGGGGTTAGCATATGACCCCAGAGTCCTTCTGGACTGTTCATTTTCACTTAGATCCATGATGGAGAAAGGGAGATGATGTAAAATAGAAAAAAGATGTTTTTATTTATTTATTTATTTATTTCGAAAATAAAATAAATTAAAATAAAATAAATAAAAATGGGTGAAGATTTTCGAAAAATAAAGAGAGAGAAAGAAAAAAAATTGTTAGGAAGTTTTGAAAAAGATATAATTGAAAGGATTTGATTGGAAAAAATATGATTTGAAAAAGATATGATTTTTAAATTTGATGACTAATTTACTGATAATTTTTCGAAAATTATGAGTGGAATGAAGAAAAGATATATATATATATATATATATATATATATATATATATATATTTTGAATTTTATGATGAAAGAGAAAAACACACAAAAGACACACAACTTAAAATTTTTAGATCTAATGCTCCTTGTTTTCGAAAATTTTGGAGGGAAAATACCAAGGAACACCAAACTTAAAATTTTTAAGATCAAAACACAAGGAAGACTCAAGAACACTTTGAAGAATCACAAGAACAACAAGAACATGAATGTAGAACACTAAACTTAAAATTTTTAGAAAACCAAAATAAAATTTTCAAAAACCAAAGAAAAATCAACAAGAAAACACCAAACTTAAAGTTTGGCACAAGATTTAATCAAAGAAAAATTATTTTTAAAAAAAGAATTTAAAAAGAAGATACCCAATTACCAAGAACATAGACCAACGCTCTAGCCAACTGGGCAGTAAATGTAACACTTGTTTTGAAGAAGTATTTTTAATAACTAAGAATAATTTTTTTTTGAAAACTAATGTTTTGAAAAGGCAGACGAAAAACAAGAAAAGAAACAGAACAAGAAAAACTAAAGATCAAACAAGAAAGATAAACAAGAACAACTTGAAGATCCAGGAAAAACAAAGAACACAAATTCGAAAATTTAAAGGAAGATATAAAATATGCAATTGACACCAAACTTAAAATATGAAACTAAACTCAAACAGAAAAATTCAATTATTAGTTTATAAAATTTTTGAAAAATTTAAAAAAGAGAAAATAAGGATTTTCAAAGAAAAATTTTTCCTAATCTAAGCAACAAAATAAACCGTCAGTTGTCCAAACTCGAACAATCCCCGGCAACGGCGCCAAAAACTTGGTGCACGAATTGTAAATCACACTTTTCACAACTCGTACCACTAACCAGCAAGTGCACTGGGTCGTCCAAGTAATACCTTACGTGACTATGGGTCGAATCCCACGGAGATTGTTGGCTTGAAGCAATCTATGGTTATCTTGTAACTCTTAGTCAGGATATCAATTATAGTTATCAGTTTGAATAGCGAAGAATAAAAGAGCATGGATTAAATACTTGTTATGCAGTAATGGAGAATATGTTAGAGTTTTGGAGATGCTTTGTGTTCTGAATCTCTGCTTTCTCCCTGTCTTCTTCTTCACGCACGCAAGGTTCCTCCTATAGCAAGCTGTGTGTTGGTGGATCACCGTTGTCAATGGCTACCATCCATCCTCTCAGTGAAAAAGGTACAGGTGCACTGTCACCGCACGGCTAATCATCTGTCGGTTCCCACTCATGCTGTAATAGGATCCATTGATCCTTTTGCGTCTGTCACTACGCCCAGCCCTTGTGAGTTTGACACTTCTCACAGCCATTCAATCACTGAATACTACTCGAAATACCACAGACAAGGTTTAGACTTTCCGGATTCTCAAGAATGCTACCAATGGATTCTAGCTCATACCACGAAGATTCTAATTAAGGAATCCAAGAGATATTCATTCAATCGAAGGTAGAATGGAGGTGGTTGTTAGGCACGCGTTCATAGGTTGAGGATGATGATGAGTGTCACGGATCATCACATCCATCATATTGAAGTGCGAATAAACATCTTAGACAGAAACAAGCGTGTTTGAATAGAAAACAGAAATAGTTGCATTAATTCATCGAAACACAGCAGAGCTCCTCACCCCCAACAATGGAGTTTAGAGACTCATGCCGTCAGATATTACAAGGTTCAGATCTAAAATGTCATGAGGTGCAAAATAAATCTCTAAAAGTTGTTTAAATACTAAACTAGTAACCTAGGTTTATAGAAAATGAGTAAACTATGATAGATAGTGCAGAAATCCACTTCTGGGGCGCACTTGGTGTGTGCTGGGGCTGAGACTAAAGCTTCTCACGTGCCTGGGCTGTTTTGGGCGTTCAACGCCAGGCTGTAACCTGTTTCTGGCATTGAACTCCAACTTGTAACTTGTTTCCGGCGCTGGACGCCAGACTGCAACATTGAACTGGCATTGAACTTGTAACTATTATATATTGCTGGAAAGCCCTTGATGTCTACTTTCCAACGCAATTGGAAGCGTGCCAATTGGACTTCTGTAGCTCCGGAAAATCTATTCCGAGTGCTGAGAGGTCAAAATCCAACAACATCAGCAGTCCTTTTTCAGCCTGAATCAGATTTTTGCTCAGCTCCCTCAATTTCAGCCAGAAAATACCCGAAATTACAGAAAAACACACAAACTCATAGTAAAGTCCAGAAATATGAATTTTGCCTAAAAACTAATGAAAATATACTAAAAACTAACCAAATCATACTAAAAACTATATGAAATTAACCCCAAAAAGCGTATAAAATATCCGCTTATCAATGCTCTATTGTCAGGAGAGACGATGCGAATCGTGGCTTAGAGACCCAAGAGAATATACTCCAGCTGTTGTCCAATGACGATGTTGAACATCATGTAGACCGTATTGTGGTTGTCAGGCACGCGGATCTTGGCTAAGCGAGTAACGAAGATAGTGGGTGATTGTCAAGGGTCACCCTTTCATTATGACTTAACTGAATTAAGTACAAGAGTATATCTTGGAGAAGAAGTAGGCATGAGTTGAAAGAAAAATAATAGTACTTGCATTAATTCATGAAGAACAGCAGAGCTCCAGACCTTAATCTATGGGGTGTAGAAACTCCACCGTAGAAAATACATAAGTGAAAAGAGGTCTAGGCATGACCGTGTGGCCAGCCTCCAAATGTAACATTAGATGATAAAAGTATCCATAGTATGATCAAAAGATGTAAATACAATAGTAAAAAGTGCTATTTATACTAAACTAGTTACTAGGGTTTACAGAAAATAAGTAACTAAGTGCAGATAGTGCAGAAATCCACTTCCGGGGCCCACTTGGTGTGTATTTGGGCTGAGCATTGAGCTTTATACGTGCATAGGCCATTCTTGGAGATAAACGCCATCTTGGGTGCCAGTTTAGGCATTTAACTCCAGTTCTGGTGCCAGTTTGGGCGTTTTACTCCAGAAAAGGGTCTTTGGTGGGCGTTTAGAGGCCAGTTTGGGCCATCAAATCTCGAGAAAAGTATAGACTATTATATATTGTTGGAAAGCTCAAGATTTATACTTTCCAACATAATTGAGAGCGTGCCAATTGGGCTTCTATAGCTCCAGAAAATCCACTTCGAGTGCAAGAGGATCAGAATCCAACAGCATTTGCAGTCCTTTTTCAGCCTTTGAATCAGATTTTTGCTCAGGTCCCTCAATTTCAGCCAGAAAATACCTGAAATTACAGAAAAATACACAAACTGGTAGTAAAGTCCAGAAATGTGATTTTTGCATAAAAACTAATAAAAATATAATAAAAAGTAACTAAAACATACTAAAAACTATGTAAAAACAATGCCAAAAAGGGTATAAATTATCCACTCATCACAACACCAAACTTAAATTGTTGCTTGTCCCCAAGCAACTAAAAACAAAATAGGATAAAAAGAAGAGAAAATACAATAAATTCCAAAATTATCAATGAAGATTAGTTTTAATTAGATGAGCGGGGCTAGTAGCTTTTTGCTTCTAAACAGTTTTGGCATCTCACTTTATCCTTTGAAGTTCAGAATGATTGGCATCCATGGGAACTCAGAATTCAGATAGTGTTATTGATTCTCCTAGTTTAGTATGTTGATTCTTGAACACAGCTACTTTATGAGTCTTGGCCGTGACCCTAAGCATTTTGTTTTCCAGTATTACCACCGGATACATAAATGCCACAGACACATAACTGGGTGAACCTTTTCAGATTGTGACTCAGCTTTGCTAGAGTCCCCAGTTAGAAGTTTCCAGAGTTCTTAAGCACACTCTATTTTTTTTTTGCTTTGGACCACGACTTTAACTGCTCAGTCTCAAGCTTTTCACTTGACACCTTCACGCCACAAGCACATGGCTAGGGACAGCTTGAATTAGCCGCTTAGGCTAGGATTTTATTCCTTTGGGCCCTCTTATCCATTAATGCTCAAAGCCTTGGAACCTTTTTACCCTTGCCTTTTGGTTTAAAGGGCTATTGGCTTTTTCTGCTTGCTTTTCGTTTTCTTTCTTTTTCTTTATTTTTTGCCTTTTTTTTTCGCAAGCTTTTGCTTTTCACTGCTTTTTCTTGCTTCAAGAATCAATTTTATGATTTTTCAGATTATCAATAACATTTCTCTTTTTTCATTATTCTTTCAAGAGCCAACAATTTTAACATTTATAAACTTCACTATAAAAAATATGCACTGTTCAAGCATTCATTCAGAAAACAAAAAGTATTGCCACCACATCAAAATAATTAAACTATTTTCAAGATAGAATTCGAAATTCATGTACTTCTTTTTCTTTTTCAGAAAACATTTTTCATTTAAGAAAGGTGAAAGATTCATGAACATTCATAGCTTTAAGACATAGACACTAAACACTAATGATCATGTAATGAAGACAAAAACATAGACAGAACATAAAGCATAAAAATGAAAATAGAAAAGAAAATAAACAAGGGGATTAAAGAACGGTTCCACCTTAGTGATGGCGGCTAGTTCTTCCTCTTGAAGATCCTATGGAGTGCTTGAGCTCCTCTATGTCTCTTCCTTACCTTTGTTGAGGTCCATGAGTGGGCTCTCTTGTTTGCTCCATCCTCTTGCTAGTGATGGGCTTTTGAGATGAATCTCTCCATCTCCCATGACTCGAAGTTGGAAGCAACTGCCTTCCCTTTCCTCTTCCTAGAGGTTTCTCCGGCCTTAGGTGCCATTAGCGGTTATGGAAAAACAAAAAGCAGAGCTTTTTCCACACCAAACTTAAAAGGTTTGCTCGTCCTCGAGCAAAATAAGATAGAAGGGAGTAGAAGAAGAACGATGCAATTAATTTTGAAAACTTATTACTGTATGCAAGAGAAATTAAAAAGAGTTGAAAAGAATTTGGAAAAGAAATGTAAGTTTTGAAAACGTTTTGGAAGGAATTGAAAAGAATTAAAAAGAATTGGAAAGATTATTAAATTTTTTGGAAATAGAAATTGAAAGATGAACGTTTAAAACATGTTTGATGCAAAAAATTATGAATTAAAACATGAAAAATTGAAAAAAATCGAATTGGAAACAAAATTACCTCCCTTGTGTCTTCCTGGAATTAATCACCCAGAATGCTATCTATTCTGGAGTTTAACGCCCACTTGACTGCCATTTTGGGCATTTAACGCCCAGCCAGATACCTTGGCTGGCGTTAAACACCAGGAATCCTTCAAAACGCCTAGAATGCTGCCCATTCTGGCGTTTAACGCCCAGAATGCTACCATTTCTGGCGTTAAACGCCCAGAATGCTATCCTTACTGGCGTTTAGCCTGTCCTCCAAGGTGTGCTATTTTTGATGCTGTTTTTTATTTTGATTTATTTCTGCAACTGTTTTTATGACTTTACATGATCATCAACCTAAAAAAAACATAAAATAACAATGGAAAACAAATGTCTAAAATAAATATAATTAAATAACATTGGGTTGCCTCCCAATAAGCGTTTCTTTAATGTCAATAGCTTGACAGTGAGCTCTTAGAGGGCATCACAGAGGCTCAGAGCTTAATGGTGGCCTCCTAACACCAAACTTAGAAGTTGAGTGTGGGGGCTCTGTTTGACTCTGTATTGAGAGAAGTTTTTCATGCTTCCTCTCCATGGTTACAGAAGAAGATCCTTGAGCCTTAAACACAAGGTAGTCCTCATTCAATTGCAGGACTAACTCTCCTCTGTCCACATCAATCACAGCCCTTGCTGTGGCCAGGAAGGGTTTTCCAAGGATGATGGATTCATCCTCATCCTTCCCAATATCTAGGATTATGAAATCAGCAGGCATGTACAGGCCTTTAACCTTCACTAAGACATCCTCTACAAGTCCATAAGCCTGTTTCATTGATTTGTCTGCCATCTCTAGTGAGATTCTTGCAGCTTGTACCTCAAAGATCCCTAGTTTCTCTATTACAGAGAGGGGCATGAGGTTTATTCCTGACCCTAGGTCACACAGATCCTTCTCAAAGGTCATGGTGCCTATGGTACAGGGTATGAAGAACTTTCTCGGATCTGGTTTCTTCTGAGGTAATTTCAGTTGAACCAAGGCATTCAGTTCATTGATGAGCAATTGAGGTTCATCCTCCCAAGTCTCATTACCAAATAACTTGGCATTCAGCTTCATGATTGCTCCTAGGTACTGAGCAACTTGCTCTTCAACAATATCTTCATCCTCTTCAGAGGAAGAATACTCATTAGAGCTCATAAATGGCAACAGTAAATTCAGTAGAATCTCTATGGTCTCTATATGAGCCTCAGATTCTTTTGGTTCCTCATTAGGAAACTCCTTAGGGGTCAATGGACGTCCATTGAGGTCTTCCTCACTGGAAATCACGGCCTCTTCCTCCTCTATAGGTTCGGCCATGTTGGGTATATTGATGGCCTTGCACTCTCTATTTGGATTTTTTTCTGTATTGCTTGGGAGAGTAATAGGAGGAGTTTCAGTAACTCTTTTACTCAGCTGACCCACTTGTGCCTCCAAATTTCTAATGGAGGACCTTATTTCAGTCATGAAACTGAGAGTGGTCTTAGATAGATCAGAGACTATAGTTGTTAAGTCAGAGAGGCTCTGCATAGAATTCTCTGTCTGTTGCTAAGAAGATGATGGAAAAGGCTTGCTATTGCCAAACCTATTTCTCCCACCATTATTATTATTGAAGCCTTGATTAGGCTTCTGCTGATCCTTCCATGAGAAATTAGGATGATTCCTCCATGAAGGATCTTAAGTGTTTCCATAGGATTCTCCCATGTAATTCACTTCTTCCATTGAAGTTGGAAGTTGGTGCAATAAAGTCACCAAGCACCTTCCTTGCATCTCCACCATTGTTGTTGGGTTCGGCTGCCATGTCTACTTCTTTTTCGAAAATTTCTGTCAGGTCCTCTCCGAAGTGTTGTGCTTTAGCTTCTCTTAGCTTCCTCTTCAAAGTCCTTTCAGGTTCAGGATCAGCTTCAACAAGAATGTCTTTATCCTTGTTTCTGCTCATATGAAAAAGAAGAGAATAGAAAAGAAGAGGAATCCTCTATGTCACAGTATAGGGATTCCTTTATGTGAGTATAAGAATAGAAGAATAGAAAAATGAGGTAGAAGAAGAAATTCGAATACAAAGAGGGAGAGAGGGTTCGAATTATTAATAAAAGAAAAGAAAAATATTTTTGTTTTTATTTTGATTATAAGTTAGAATTCGAAATTTAAGAAAAGAAATAAAATAAAATTGAAAACTAAATAAATTAATTAATTAAAAAGATTTTTGAAAAAGTTGTTAGTTAGTTTTCGAAAATGAGAAGTGAAAAAGTAGTTAGGTGGTTTTGAAAAAGATAAGAAATAGTAAACTTTTTAAAATTAAAACAAACAAGTCGAGTGGTTAATTGAAAAAGATTTGAAAAATAAATTTTGAAAAGATAAGAAGTTAGAAAGAGATTTTGAAATTAAGTTTTGAAAAAGATATGATTGAAATTTATTTTGAAAAATATTTGAAAAAGAAATTTAAAAAGATTTAATTTTGAAAATTAAAGTTGATGACTTGACTAACAAGAAGCTAAAAGATATGATTCTAGAATTTAAAGATTGAACCTTTCTTAACAGGAAAGTAATAAACTTGAAATTTTTGAATCAAAACATTAAATGTTAGCAATAATTTCGAAAATATGAAAAAAAAAATAAGAAAAAGATTTTGAAAATTTATTTAAGAAATTTGAAAATATAAAAAGGAAAAATGAAAAAGATTTGAAAAGATAAAGTTTTTAAATTGAAATTTTGACTTGACTAACAAGAAACAACTAAATTTCAAAAATTTTTGACTAAGTCAACCTAAAATTTTGAAATTTATGAGTAAAATAAGGGAAAGATATTATTTTGGATTTTTTTGAATTAATGAAGAGAGAGAAAAACAACAAAATGACACAAGATATAAGAATTTAAGATTAAAACAAATAATGCATGCAAGAACACTTTGAATGTCAAGATGAACACCAAGAACACTTTGAAGATCATGATGAACATCAAGAACATATTTTTGAAAATTTTTAAGAAAAGAAACACATGCAAGACACCAAACTTAGAAATTTTTAATGTTTAGACACTATGAATTCGAAAATGCATATGAAAAACAACAAAAAACACAAAACAAGAAAAATTAAAGATCAAACAAAGAAAATCATCAAGAACAACTTGAAGATCATGAAGAACACAATGCATGAATTTTCGAAATTTTAAGAGAAAAAAAAATACAATTGACACCAAACTTAAAATTTAACACAAGACTCAAACAAGAAACACAAAATTTTTTGGTTTTTATGATTTAATTAATTTTTTTTATTTTTCGAAAATAAAAAAATAAAAAGCTTAAACATAAAATAAAATTACCTAATCTAAACAACAAGATGAACCGTCAGTTGTCCAAACTCGAACAGTCCCCGGCAACGGCGCCAAAAACTTAGTGCACGAAATTATGATTTACACTTTTCACAACTCCGCACAACTAACCAGCAAGTGCACTGGGTCGTCCAAGTAATACCTTACGTGAGTAAGGGTCGATCCCATGAAGATTGTCGGCTTGAAGCAAGCTATGGTCATCTTGTAAATCTCAGTCAGGCGGATTCAATTGGTTATGAGGTTTTGATAATTAAACGATAAATAAAACATAAAATAAAATAGAGATACTTATGTAATTCATTGGTGGGAATTTCAGATAAGCATTTGGTGATGCTTTGTTGCTTCTGAACCTCTGCTTTTCTATTGCCTTCTTCCAATCATGCGTGCTCCCTTCCATGGCAAGCTGTATGATCCTCTCGGATGAAAAATACCAGGTACGATCTCTGCACGGCTAATCAACTGTCGGATTTCTCATCTCGGATGGAAAATACCAAGTACAGCTACCGCACGGCTAATCATCTGTCGGTTCCCGCTAACGTCGGAATAGGACCCTTGTCCTTTTGCACACTGTCACTGCCCCCAACATTCACAAGTTTGAAGCTCGTCACAGTCATCCCTTCCCAGGTCCTACTCGGAATACCACAGACAAGGTTTAGACTTTCCGGATCTTAGGAATGCTGCCAATGGTTTTAGCCTATACAACGAAGGTCCAATTCACAAACTCGGATGCTTTGTTGTCAGGAGAGACGATGCGAATCGTGGCTTAGAGACCCAAGAGAATATACTCCGGCTTTCGTCCAATGACTACGTTGAACATCATGTAGACTGCTTTGTGGTTGTCAGGCACGCGGATCTTGGCTAAGCGAGTAACAAAGATAGTGGGTGATTGTCACTGGTCACCCCTTCATTCTGACTTAACTGAATTAAGTACAAGAGTATATCTTGGTGAAGAAGTAGGCGTGAATTGAAAGAAAAATAATAGTACTTACATTAATTCATGAAGAACAGCAGAGCTCCACACCTTAATCTATGGGGTGTAGAAACTCCACCGTAGAAAATACATAAGTGAAAAGAGGTCTAGGCATGGCCATGTGGCCAGCCTCCAAATGTAACATAAGATGATAAAAGTATCCAAAGTATGATCAAAAGATGTGAATACAATAGTAAAAAGTGCTATTTATACTAAACTAGTTACTAGGGTTTACAGAAAATAAGTAACTAAGTGTAGATAGTGCAGAAATCCACTTCCGGAGCCCACTTGGTGTGTGTTTGGGCTGAGCATTGAGCTTTACATGTGCATAGGCGATTCTTGGAGTTAAACGCCAGCTTGGGTGCCAGTTTGGGCGTTTAACTCCAGTTCTGGTGCCAGTTTGGGCGTTTTACTCCAGAAAAGGGTCTTTGGTGGACGTTTAGACGCCAGTTTGGGCCATCAAATCTCAGGCAAAGTATGGACTATTATATATTGTTGGAAAGCCCAAGATGTCTACTTTCTAACGCAGTTGAGAGCGCGCCAGTTGGGCTTCTGTAGCTCCATAAAATCCACTTTGAGTGCAGCAGGGTCAGAATCCAATAGCATCTGCAGTCCTTTTTCAACCTTTGAATCAGATTTTTGCTCAGGTCCCTCAATTTCAGCCAAAAAATACCTGAAATTATAGAAAAATACACAAACTCATTGTAAAGTCTAGAAATGTGATTTTTGCATAAAAACTAATAAAAATATAGTAAAAAGTAACTAAAATATACTAAAAACTATGTAAAAACAATGCCAAAAAGGGTATAAATTATACGCTCATCACCCGACAACGGCGCCAAAAAATTGACAAGAGAATTATTGCCGGTTTAGAATCAATCAAAATAAGAATCACTTCGTTGGTAGCATAGTCCAAACCAACAATGAACTCTCATAATCAAAGTTTAAATCAAAGATGTCATAGTTCAAATCAAACAACCAAGAGTATTCAAACTCCCGAGTCGTCTCCCAAGGAGTACTTCTAGAACAATGAGTGTGCAAATTCGGTTATAGTGATCAAGGGTTTGTCAATGAAGAAATGAAAATATAAAGCAATAAAAGAACATGCAAAATTGTAATGATTGAACTAATAAAGAAATTGAAGAACCGACTATGTAATATAAACAAGTAAAGTATAAAAGAGATCAACATAGAATTATATAAAAGATTAAAAGCATCAAAAAGAGTCTTAGCTTGGAGTGAGCTAAGGGTCCTTTCCTTGTTGGAACCACAACTATGACAATTATGATGGATTAATCTGACTTGATCAACCCTCACATCGGAAGGTAAGTTAAATGAGCATAAGTGTTCCCAACCCACAAATCCTAAATTGCTTGCTAATTGGCTTAGCAAGAAATTAGCGTTAGTGGGAACAAGAACAATTAACAATCCAAGAATTAAAACTAAATGTTGGACATTCCAACTCTAGAAACCCAATTGCTCACTTTACCCAAGCCAAGAACTAAAAAATTTAGCCTAAAACCAAGTTTGACATTTTGTCAAACACTTGGTGGGCAAAAACCTTAAACATGGAGAAAAAGAGAAAAGGCTTGAAACTAAAAGCTACAATTGACCTCAATCAACAACAATAACACAAGGAAGCATGAAACAAACATCAAACATCAAATTCATCAAAAGAAATTAAAATTGCGAGAGAAGCAAAATTGAACTATAACTTGAATTAGAAGAAAGAATAATGAGAATGTAACTATAAAGAGTAATAACAAGAGAATACTTACAATGAAAGCTAGCAAAATCTAAGATCAAAAATGGAAATAGCACTTGAATGTAAAACCCTAATATAAAACCTAATAGAGATGATGAAAAACTTAGAGAAAAACTAACTAAAGCTTCCTACTACTACTCCTAAAACTATACTAAATGATATGCTATGTTATGTTGATCATTTTCCCTCCAATATGAGCTAGAATACTTTAGAAATGGGCCTCCAAAGCCCCCAAATTGCGAGTCACGTGCCATTTTAATGAAGTCATGTGCGGACACCTGTGTGTACGCACAAGTAGCCGTGTGCACGCACACTAGGCGATACTTGAATGGACGCGTGACGCGCTCGAAGCAATCCACGCGCTCTGATTGGGCAGCTGTGCGTACGCACAGGTAGCCGTGCATACTGATAAACCACTATTTTATGGTTTATCTTGTACTCATTTGAGTGGTTTTTATCAAGTCCTTACCCACTTATTCATATGATTTGCATGATTTTACAATTCCTTTCTAGTCTTATTCAACGGTTGAAAACTTGCTTCCTACAAATCTTTAATCTGTGTATTTTAATTCTTCTTTATACCATTCGATGTCGTGATCCGTGTGTTATGTGTTTCAGGCTTTATAGGGCAGGAATGGCTTAGAGAATGGAGAGGAAGCCTGCAAAAATGGAAGGAACACAAGAAACTAAGGAGATAACCAGCGAGCATCGACACGCACGCATGGCTCACGCGAGCGCGCGATATGGAGAAATTTGCAGCGACGTGTACGTGTGCCTAAGCGTACGCGTGGATTGGAGTTCTGCTAGATGACGCGTACGCGTGCTTTACACATACGCGTGACACGCCAAAACGACCAGCGATGGGCACGCGTGACTGACGCGTACGCGTGACATGCGCGATCTGCAGAAATAACAGAAAATGCTGGAGGCGATTTCGGGCCAGTTTTGACCCAGTTTTTGGCTCAGAAACACAGACTAGAGCAAGGGAACATGCACAGACTAAAAACACATTCTCATTAGCATTGTTTTAGTTTGAGATCTGAATCTAGAGAGAAAAATTACTCTTCCTCTAGGTTTTCTTTACATTCATAGTTTTATAGTTTATTGCTTTTGCTTTGGATATTGAAGAGTCATCACCTCCGTTGAAGATACTATTCTAGTTTGTTTTCTTACCCTGTTATTATTCCATATTCTTAATTCTTGTTTAGAGTTACAATTGGATTATTTTTAGAATTTATTAATGCAAAGGATTACTTTTATTTTTAATTGAATCATAGTTATTGTCTATCATGTCTTCCTTTTATTCCTTATTTAATTCTATGCAAGTAATTCTCATGTCTATGGAGTAGATTCCCAACTTGACATGGGGGTTGATTAAAAGGAGACACTTGAGTTGGAATGCTCAAGTAATTAGTTAAATTGGAAGTTGTTGGCTAATTTTGTATTTACTAACGCTAGACCTTCCCAAGGGAGAGGACTAGGATTTGCGAATAAGAGTTAGCTCAATCACTTGACTTTCCTTTATTTAGTAAGGGTTAACTAAGTGAAAATAACAACCTCTTTACACTACACTTGAGAGAATTCCAACAAGGATAGAACTTCCAATTAATCATTCCCCCAGTCAAGGCCTTTTATTTTGAATATTATAAATCTCTTTTAATTTTCATTGCTTTAATTTACAATTATATGCTTGTCCCCATTGCCCAAACTCAAAATTTCCCAGAAAACTCCTGATTAATAAATTAGCACCTTTTTGTCAACTCGTTGGTAGACGACCTGGGACTTATACTCCCAGTATTTTTATTCTAAACTTTTGTGACAACTTTTATAAATTGATGAGGTGGATTTTTGCTGGTTAAGAGCTATACTCGCAACGTATTTCCTATATTAATTTCTTAATCGGCCAACTTCCGCTAGTCCGTTAATTTTTGGCGCCAAGTTGCAATTGTGTGCTAAATTATTAATTAGTGTACATATTTTTTATTTTCGCATATTTTATTTTATTACCATGAGCTGTATGTTTCTTTCATTGAATGACGCGTTCACTGCCTGATCCGAACTTAGCCGCATTTGATCCTGAAATTGAAAGAACTCTTTCACGTATTAGGCGAGCTCAGCGCAGGCTAGCCTCTGAGGGTGGTAAAGTGATTATTATCAATTCACCAGTCTCTTCTGAGGGCAAATCTGAAGCGCCATCTGAGGAAGAAACAAGCTCCGTTTCTACTAATCTGGTTGATTTAGGCGCAGGTAATATGGCAGCACCCAGGAGGATCACTCCCCAGGAGGCAGGAGCCCCAGAGTTTACTCTACAACCGTATCAAGTGTGTCACCCAAATCTGGCTGCAGATTTCGAACTGAAGACTGCACTAATCAACTTGATGCCTAAGTTTCATGGCTTACCTGCTCAAGAGCCTATCAAGCACATAAGGGATTTTCAGACAGCCTGTTCTACTGTTAGGCGTCATGGTGTAGATGAAACTTCTATTTTGCTGACCGCCTTCCCGTTTTCTCTTGAGGGAAAGGCGAGGGAGTGGTACTACACTCAACCTGAAGTGACCGTTAGTAATTCGGATACGCTCAGGAGAGAATTCCTGGAAAAATACTTTCCAGTTGAAGTTACAGATAGATTGAGAAAAGAGATCTCCTACATTGTTCAAGGTGAATCGGAGACTCTCTATGAATACTGGGAGAGCTTCAAGAATCTTCTGGACGCATGCCCCCATCATATGAATGACAAGTTAGTGTTGATCAGCTACTTCACTCAAGGCATGAACCCTCGGGATAAAACTACATTGGATGGTGCTAGTAATGGTTCTCTGAAAAAAGTACAAGACTACAGATGAAGCATGGCAACTGATCAGCGACTTAGCTGAGTCCACTCGAAATCATAGGCACAGGAATAGCCACTCAAAGGTTGTTGCAGAGGTTTCCTCTAGCAGTGAGACTACTACCGTCACACAAGCTATATTTGAAATGACCAACCTACTGAAGCAGATGCAATTGAATCAACAACAAACTCAGCCTCCCCCACCACAACAAAGCCAACAGTTGGTCCCCCAAAGAGTATGTGGAATTTGTGTTGACTATAGTCATTACACTGATGAGTGCCCGCAGCTCCAACAAGAAGACAACACTATGGCAGCTACTCATAACTTCTATGATCGCCCGAATCAAGGATACAATCAACAAGGCGGCAACTACAACCAAGGTGGGAACTATAACCAAGGATGGCAGGACAACTCCAACCAGGGATGGAGAGATAATTCCAACCATGGCTGGAGGGACAACTATAACAAAGGATGAAGAGACAATAATAGAAATTAAAGGTGGAACAATAACAATAGACAGCAGAATCAGAACCAGCCATACAGAGCACCTCACCTTAGGCAGTCCCAAAGACCCCAGCACAACCAACAACAGGCCCCTCAGATCACTTATCCCCCTTCCTCATCAAGTGACGAGATGCTTTGTTCTCTTGCACAAGGACAACAAGACATGCAGACTACACTAAACTCTACTCTAAATGATCTGAATGCCACTTTACAAGCTCTCGTCTCCCGGATAGATTCATTACCTACTCCCACCAACCAGCCTTCAAGCTCCAGTAGAATTTCTTCTCAACCATTACCTAATCCCAAATGTGGCATCAATGCCATCACTTTAAGGTCTGGAACCACACTACAAGAGAGGAATCAGGAGGAGCCAAGCCCACAAGAACACACCCCAGTTAAAAACTTAGTTGAAGTGGAAGATGCTGAAGAGGAAGAGGAAGTACAAGACATGGTTGAAGAAGAAGTAGTTCAGCCAAGGAATGGAGCACCAAAGGACACAGAAGCTGCAAGTGGCGCCATTTCTATCCCATTTCCACACCCTGCAAGGAAGTCCAGGAAGCAGATGGAACTTGATCCCAAAATGGTAGAAATTTTAAAAATGGTTGAGGTAACTGTTCCCCTTTTTATGTTATTCAACAAGTACCTAAATATGCAAAGTTTCTAAAAGATTTATGCATACATAAAGATAAAATTAATGAACTAGAAACTATTCCTTTAGGTAGTTCTATATCTGCTTTAATGGGAGGTATACCTGAAAAATGTAGTGACCCAGGTCCATGCATGGTTAACTGTACCATTGGAGTTGTAATATTTTCTGACTGCATGTGTGATTTAGGAGCGTGTGTTAATATAATGCCATTGTCTATATATGATGCTTTGAGGCTCTCTGCCTTAAAAAGGTCGGTAGCTCATTTTGTGTTAGCAGATAAAAGCATTATTACAGTGGTTGGAATCGTTGAAGACGTGCTGGTAAGCATTAAGGGGATCACATTTCCCATTGACTTCAATATCTTGGAAATGCCCCCTAATGACTCAGGAAGACCATCATCAATCCTGTTTGGAAGACCATTCCTGAAGACTTCAAAGTTCAAGCTGGATGCATCCTCCGGAAGTTACTCCTTTGAGATAGATGGTAGAGCTGTACGTTTCAATTCAAATGAAGCTATGAAGCACCCTCCGGAAGATCATTCTATCTTCCAGTGTGACATTATAGATGAAACTATAGCTGAAGTTCACCAATAAGAAGTAGAAGAGAGGCACATGGAGTAAGGTCCAAGTGTGGGGACACCCTCTGAACACAATAAGAACACTTTGCCATTATCACTACCTCCAGATGATCCAGAGTCCAGCCATGAGCAGATAGTGGAATTAAAGCCCCTCCCACCCCACCTCAAGTATGCTTACCTTGATGATAATCAGAAGCTCCCAGTTATCATTGCAAGGGAACTCACTCTCTAACAAGAGGAGCAGCTGCTCAGTGTGCTGAGAAAACACAAGAGAGCAATTGGGTGGAGCTTGGCGGATATAGTAGGAATTAGCCCTCGAGTTTGTAAGCACAGAATATTCTTAGAAGAAGGAGAAAAACCTGTCTATTAACCCCAAAGAAGATTGAATCCCACCATCTTAGAAGTTGTCAAGAAAAAAGTGACCAGGCTAGTTGAAGCAGATATCATTTACCCCATCTCAGACAGGGAATGGGTCAGTCCAGTACAAGTGGTGCCCAAGAAGTCTGGAGTCACTACAGTAAAGAATGAGCATGGAGAGCTCCTGACAACTAGAGTGCAGAATTCATAGAGGGTTTGCATTGATTACAGGCGTCTCAATCAAGCTACTCGCAAGGATCCCTACCCCTTGCCATTTATTGATCAGATGCTTGATCGCCTGTCAGGTAAATCCCATTACTGCTTTTTAGATGGTTATACAGGCTATTTTCAAATTCATATAGCTCCTGAAGATCAGGAAAAGACTACTTTTACATGTCCCTTTGGAACGTATGCATATAAGAAAATGCCTTTTGGCCTATGTAATGCACCGGCTACTTTCCAAAGATGCATGATGAGTATCTTTCTAGATCTTATTGAGAACTGTATGGAAGTTTTTATGGATGATTTCAGCGTATATGGTGATTCGTTTAACCTTTGCTTGGATAGTTTAGCTAGAGTATTAGACAGGTGTGTTAGTTCAAACCTTGTATTGAATTTTGAAAAATGTCACTTTATGGTAAAACAAGGGATCATTCTAGGCCATGTTGTTTCTAATATTGGTATTTCTGTAGATCCAGCAAAGGTAGATGTCATTTCTAGTTTACCTTACCCTTCTTCCGTGAGGGAAGTCCGTTCGTTCCTTGGCCACGCAGGTTTTTACAGGAGATTTATAAAGGACTTCAGTAAGGTAGCATTGCCTTTATCTAGACTACTGCAGAAAGATGTTGAGTTCGAGTTCAGTGAGGATTGCATGCAAGCATTTGATAAGCTGAAAATCGCCCTGACTCAAGCTCCAATTGTGAGAGGACCAGACTGGAGGCAGCCATTTGAGATTATGTGTGATGCCTCCAACCATGCAGTAGGAGCGGCGCTGGCTCATCGCGAAGGTAAGGATCCTTTCGTAATTACTTATGCGTCTAAGACTTTAGACGCTACTCAGTCTAATTATACAACCACTGAAAAAGAGCTTCTGGCTATTTTTTTGCTCTGGATAAATTCCGAGCCTATTTACTTGGTACTAAGGTAGTAGTGTACTCGGACCATACAGCTCTAAAATATTTATTAGCTAATAAAGAGTCCAAACCAAGGTTGATACGTTGGATACTGTTGCTGTAAGAATTTGATTTAGAAATTAAGGATAGGAGTGGTAACCAGAATTTAGTGGCAGACCACTTGAGTCGCCTCGAGCACATTAAGGATGACTCTACTCCTATCAATGATACTTTTCCATTTGATAGCTTGCATACAGTATCCGAAGTAGTTCCTTGGTATGCACCTGTAGCTAATTATCTAGTTAGCCATACTTTTCCTCCTAATTTTACTAAGCATCAGAGAGACAAGCTGAAAAGCGAGTCCAAATATTATATATGTAATGACCCATATTTATGGAGGTGTGGTGCTGACCAGGTAATTAGAAAGTGTGTGCCTCAATCAGAATTCCAGTCCATTTTAGAGGCCTACCACTCTTCTGAGAGTGGAGGACATTTTGGCCCTCAAAGAACAGCTAGAAAAATTTTAGACTGTGGATTCTGGTGGCCTACTCTTTTTAAAGATGCTGCTGCCTTTTGTAAATCCTATTCCCCATGCCAAAGGTTTGGTAATATATCCAAGAGGGATGAGATGCCCCAACAGATTATGCTTTTCTGTGAAATTTTTTATGTTTGGGGCATTGACTTCATGGGTCTATTTCCAAACCCTAGTGGTTGCCTTTATATACTGTTAGCTGTAGATTATGTTTCTAAATGGGTGGAAGCAATTCCTACCCGTACTGTTGATGCTAACACTGTTGTTTTCTTTGTTAGAAACTATATTATATGTCACTTTGGATCACCACGAGCAATCGTGAGTGATCAAGGCACTCACTTTTGTAACAGGAGACTAGCAGGATTACTGAAGAAGCATGGGATTGTTCACAAAGTAGCAACATCATACCACCCCCAGATCAATGGGCAAGCAGAGGTATCTAATAGAGAAATAAAGCGTATTCTAGAAAAGATAGTAAAGCCCCATAGGAAGGACTGGAGCACTAGACTTGTTGATGCACTATGGGCATATCGGACAGCATACAAGACACCCATTGGGATGAGCCCCTTCTGCTTAGTGTATAGAAAGGCTTGCCACCTTCTAGTGGAGGTGGAACATAAGGCTTTCTGGGCTATGAGGGAGTGCAACATGGGATTCGAGCAAGCTGGTGCTAAAAGGAAGCTGCAACTGGCAGAACTGAAGACCCTTCGACTCGAAGCTTATGATAATTCCAGATTATACAAAGAGAAGATGAAGGCTGTGCATGACAAGCACATCAAGAGGAGAGAGTTCAGACCGGGAGATCTGGTTCTCATTTACAACTCCAGGCTGAGACTCATGCCAGGCAAGCTGAGATCCAGATGGGAAGGTCCCTACAGAGTAGAGAAAGCAGAGCCATATGGAGTTTTCCACCTGCGTCATCCTTCAAGTTCTAATTGCATCAAGGTCAATGGACATCGCTTAAAGCTTTATCATGGTGAGAAGATGAAGGAACACAAAGATCTAGAGGTCTTCCTCTTGGAGGACCCACCAACAGAAGCAGAATGAGCTTGAAGACCGTCCAACTTAAGGACGTAAAAGCAAAGTGCTAGGTGGGAGACAACCCACCATGGTATGATCGTTCCGTTTCAGTCTTAGTTTTGTTTTATTTTATTCTACTTTATTTTTCTTAGTGACTCTTCTCATAATCTCTGCATATAGTCTGCATTTGAATTTGCATTCTACATAAAAAAAAGGCACGCGACGCGTACGTGTCATACGTGCATTCGAACCAAAGAAGAAAAGAAACAGAGAGTTGCGTGGGAGCATGGCTGGAGGCATGCCTTAGGCACAAACACGCCCACACGAACGCATCCCTGACGCGTCCGCGTCACTTGCAAAATCAGCCACCCACGCGCACGCGTGACCCTGCAAAATCGACGTAAAGGGGTGTATGGCCAGAGAGTTGTGATGGTGTGGGGCTGGAATTATGCTGGAAGCACAGGCCCTATCACGCGTACGCGTCCCTCACGCGTACGCGTCGTTTTCCAAATCAGGCCATCCACGCGTGCGCGTCCCTCGCACGCACACGTCACCCCAAATTTTGGCAATATGCGCATTATAACAGAGAGTTATGCGTGCGCGAGGCTACTCTCGCATCAATAGCACAATTCATGTCACTCGAACGCGTCCCTGACGCGTACGCATCACTTGAAACTAGCGCAACCCACGCGAACGCGTGAGGCACGCGTCCGCGTCGCATGCGACGCACAGTTTATCCAGATCAGCACCAGAATCCCTATCTTTTCTTCCCTAATCCTAATTCTTTCTTCCCCCTTCTTAATTCTTTCTTCTCCCTTCTTTCTTCTTTATTCTTTCTTACTTTCTACTACTTTCTCCCTCCTTCCTCATCTTCTTCATCAAGGTTCTTTTCTTCCTTCCCTTTTTCCTTTTCCATTATTATTTTTATTTATGTTTTCTTCTTTTTTTTCTTTTTAATTTCATTATCTATGTTTTCTTAGTCTTTCTTTTTCTTTCTACATCCTTTTAATTGGTGTTAGAAATCTAATTGGGTGGTTATTTTCTTCTATAATTGCTTGTGGGTTATTAAGTAGTTATTTGACAATTATCAATAATTATTTTTGGGTTGTTTGCATGTTCAAATTTAATACTTTCAATAACATATTTACCATGCATACTAAGTGTTTGTGAAAAAGCCCGTATGGCATTATGCATTTATAATTACTCTATCCTTCTACTCTAATGCCTGTTTTTCACAAAATCCCTTAAATATTTTATTAATTGAATATAATTGTCAATATAAATGTGATGGTCAGTTTGTTACGAGTGATAATACAATTTAACTTTTAATGCTTGATCTATGCTACTCCTACCTTTTTCGGCATGCCAATAAACATCTTGCATCTACTTGCCATAACATGCACTTGCTATATTCCCATTGATGAACTCAGCACATGTAGTCGCGACCAGGTGTTAACGACATCCTTCTTTACCTTGGCATTGATTATCACTTGTACCGTCCCTTCCTTGCTCTAACTCTTAGCTTTAAATGTTACTTACTTTTTCCCTTTTCAGGATGGCCACCAAGAAGGGTAAAGAGAAAGCTACTCCCAAACCACCGGCAAGGAAAGGAACAAAAAGAGCACTAGCTGCGGAACCATCTTCAACAGCAGTAAAGCCCTCAACAAAGCGAGTCAAGAGGATCATCAAGGTCGATGAAAAAGAGAAAGCCTTTCCAGCAAAGGACACTGCGCGGTTCACTAACCGCTACTGTGAGCAGATGTTCCCCATCCTGACTGAGAGAAACTATAACAATGAGCACCTACTAATCCTTCCGACCCACATTGTTGAGTTTGTTGAGCCCCGCATTGGGTGAAGATAATGGGGATTCCTACAGAAACAGCCACGGCAGGTTAATCTTTTATGGGTAGTTGAATTCTACTCCAATTTCCACATGCCATCCCTACAGTCTGTCTATGTCCGTCAGAAGCAAGTCCCCATAACAGAAGAAGCTATTCAACGAGCTTTAGATCTTCCCCCTGCTCCAGAAGGATTAGACGCATTCCAAAAAGCCTCTTTCAAGCGCCAGACATACCAATTTGACTGGGACGCCGTTTTTAGAGTTATAGCACAACCTGGCAGCAGATGGATCTATGGATACCATCGATCCCGACCTAAAGGAATATTGGCTTCAGCACTCACCTTGGAGGCTCAAGTATGGGCACAAATTATGTCCTACTACGTCTTTCCGAGCACTCACGAGTCCTCTTTCACTTCAGATATCGCTGTTCTACTCTGGTGTATCCTTACAGACCAGCCTCTCAACCTACCAAGACATCTCTGTGATGCCATGGGACACATACAAATTGTAGGCAACCTACCTTTTCCCGCCTTGGTTACAGATCTAGTCTCAGCAGCCAGAGTTTCCTACAGAGCTGGAGACACCAAGGCCATGATTCCACGGGATGATCAGTACGTCCCCAACGGGAAGTACATCAGACCTCCAGCAGCCACTATCAACCGGACTGCAGACCTGGCCGAAGATAATCCTTCTCCTTCCACATCATAAGAACCTTCAACAAATCAGCTACTCCTATAGATAATTCAGAGGTTAGACCGACTAGACCGGCATGTAAAGCGAATGGAGCGCCGTAACAAGCACCAGTTTATATACCTCAAGGAGCTTATTGTTGGCAACCACCCACCTGAAGAAGACCCAGACACTCCGGACTCCACTTCATCTACTAGCACAGGGAGCCATGACAATCCCGACTGTGGAGATGCTGTTACCAGCCCACCTTTGTTCCTGACTGATGGCACCGAGGACGGTGCCAAGCTTTAAGTGTGGGGAGGTCGGTCAGTACCTGACTTCCGGAGGTAACTGCTCATTCTTAACACCAATAAATTATTTATTTTTCTTTTGTTTAGGATAGGATAGATTGCATAGTAATAGGTATTTGCATGCATGTTCTATTTGGTTGAAAAATAATAAATTTCTTTTCAAGACCCTATTTTTGAAAAATTTCACTAATTTAAATCAAAACTTTTGTGTTAAAACTTGTTTGAAGATTGTAATTTGGAACATGATTTTAAAGCTAGAACACACAACCTGTGAGACTTGAGCTTAATTACATGGTTACATTATTTAACCATAATATTTTATTCTTGTGTGTTTTCTTCTCTATGATTATAATTTATATTTTATTCCATCCTATATGTCCAATGTTTAATGTGTTATATGCATGCATATGATTGAGGCCATTATTTTATTAGCTCACTTATCCCAAATAGCTTACCCTTTTATGTCACCTTTGTTAGCCACTTTGAGCCTTTTTATCCCCCTTATTCTATATTTTACCACATCACTAGCCTTAAGTAGAAAAACAAATTAATCACCCCAAATTGAATCTATGGTTAGCTTAAGATAGAGATTGTGTATCAACTAAGTATGGAAAAAACTGTAGGAACTTGGGTTAATGAAAGTGTACAGTGCTTAAATGATAAAATATTGGGAAATTGGGTACCTATTCATGTAAGACCAGAAAAATTAAAAATCCATGTGCATTAATAATGTTATGTTTATTTTTATGCTTTCAAAAAAAAATCCAAAAATATTCAATAAATAAGTAAATAAATAAGGGGACAAAATTATCCCAATGCTAAGTTAAGTTAATGAAAAGATCAATGCATAGGTGATACAAATTAAAAGAAGAGTTGATACATGAGTATGTAATGCAAAAGTGGGAATTTTGGGTAGCTAGGCATGAATTTAAAAGTATATAGAGTATGTATAGGTGAGAGCTTAGGTTAATCAAGGATTCAATTTATAGCTCACTTAGCCATATATATACCCTCACCTTTACCTTAGCCCCATTACAACCTTGAAAAGACCTCATGATGTTTGCATTGGTACATTAAATACTTGTTGATTGGTTAGGTGAAAAGCAAAGTTTAAAAAGCATGACTAGAGAAGAGTAGAGTGATTACCCTATACACTTGAGTGATTAGAGTGCACATATACTATCAGTGAGGGTTCGATGCTTGATTCTATGTTCCCTTCTTTCATGAGCTATCTTCTTACAAGTTTACTTGTCTTTTATTGTATAATTTGAATTAGTGGAATTTGATTTATGTTTGTCTTGAATAACCTATTTATTTTTAACCAAGTAGGCAAAATCATCTTAGCATGTAGTAGCATTCATACATAGGTTGCATTACATTGCATGAGTCTTACTTTTCCCTACTCATTTATTTTATCTCCTTGAGCTAAGCATGAGGACATGCTAATGTTTAAGTGTGGGGAGGTTGATAAACCACTATTTTATGGTTTATCTTGTGCTCATTTGAGTGGTTTTTATCAAGTCCTTACCCACTTGTTCATACAATTTGCATGATTTTACAATTCCTTCCTAGTGTTATTCTATGGTTGAAAACTTGCTTCCTAGAAATCTTTAATTTGTGTATTTTAATTCTCCTTTATACCATTCGATGACGTGATTCGTGTGTTAAATGTTTCAGGCTTTATAGGGCAGGAATGACTTAGAGAATGGAGAGAAAGCTTGCAAAAATGGAAGGAACACAAGAAACTAAGGAGATAACCAGTGAGTATCGACACGCACGCATGGCTCACGCAAGCGCGCGATATGGAGAAATTTGCAGCAACGCGTACGCGTGCCTGACGTGTACGCGTGGATTGGAGTTCTGCTAGATGACGCGTACGTGTTCTTGACGCGTACGCGTGACACACCAAAATGACCAGCGACGCGCATGCGTGACTGACGCGTACGCGTGACATGCGTGATCTGCAAAAATAACAGAAAATGCTGGGGGCGATTTCGGGCCAGTTTTGACCCAGTTTTCAGCCCAGAAATACAGACTAGAGCCATGGAACATGCAAAGACTAAAAACACATTCTCATTAGCATAGTTTTAGTTTGAGATCTGAATCTAGAGAGAAAAATTACTCTTCCTCTAGGTTTTCTTTACATTCATAGTTTTATAGTTTATTGCTTTTGCTTTGGATATTGAAGAGTCATCACCTCCGGTGAAGATACTATTCTAGTTTGTTTTCTTACCCTGTTATTATTCCATATTCTTAATTCTTGTTTAGAGTTACAATTGGATTATTTTTAGAATTTATTAATGCAAAGGATTACTTTTATTTTTAATTGAATCGTAGTTATTTTCTGTCATGTCTTCCTTTTATTCCTTATTTAATTCTATGCAAGTAATTCTCATGTCTGTGGAGTAGATTCCTAAGTTGACATGGGGGTTGATTAAAAGGAGACACTTGAGTTGGAATGCTCAAGTAATTAGTTAAATTGGAAGTTGTTGGCTAATTCTGTATTTACTAACGCTAGACCTTCCCAAGGGAGAGGACTAGGATTTGCGAATAAGAGTTAGCTCAATCACTGGACTTTCCTTTATTTAGTAAGGGTTAACTAAGTGAAAATAACAACCTCTTTACACTATACTTGAGAGATTTCCAACAAGGATAGAACTTCCAATTAATCATTCCCCCAGTCAAGGCCTTTTATTTTGAATATTATAAATCTCTTTTAATTTTCATTGGTTTAATTTACAATTATATGCTTGTGCCCATTGCCCAAACTCAAAATTTCCCAAAAAACTCCTGATTAATAAATTAGCACCTTTTTGTCAACTCGTTGGGAGACGACCTGGGACTCATACTCCCAGTATTTTTATTCTAAACTTTGTGACAACTTTTCTAAATTGATGAGGCAGATTTTTGCTGGTTAAGAGCTATACTCGCAACGTATTTCCTATATTGATTTCTTAATCGGCCAACTTCTGCCAGTCTGTCAATTTTTGGCGTCGTTGCCAGGGAGTAGCAATTGTGTGCTAAATCATTAATTAGTGTATATATTTTTAATTTTCGCATATTTTATTTTATTACCATGAGCTGTATGTTTCTTTCATTGAATGACGCGTTCACTGCCTGATCCGAGCTTTGCCGCATTTGATCCTGAAATTGAAAGAACTCTTTCACGTATTAGGCGAGCTCGGTGCAGGCTATCCTCTGAGGGTGGTAAAGTGATTATTATCAATTCACTAGTTTCTTCTGAGGGCGAATCTGAAGCGCCATCTGAGGAAGAAACAATCTCCGTTTCTACTAATCCGGTTGATTTAGGCGTAGGTAATATGGCAGCACCCAGGAGGATCACTCTCCAGGAGGCAGGAGCCCCAAATTTTACTCTGCAACCGTATCAAGTGCGTCACCCAAATCTAGCTGCAGATTTCAAACTGAAGACCGCACTAATCAACTTGATGCCCAAGTTTCATGGCTTACCTGCTCAGGAGCCTATCAAGCACCTAAGGGATTTTCAGACAGCCTGTTCTACTATTAGGCATCATGGTGCAGATGAAACTTCTATTTTGCTGACCGTCTTCCCATTTTCTCTTGAGGGAAAGGCGAGGGAGTGGTACTACACTCAACCTGAAGCAACCGCCACTAACTGGGATACGCTCAGGAGAGAATTCCTGGAAAAATATTTCCAGCTGAAGTTATAGATAGATTGAGAAAAGAGATCTCCTGCATTGTTTAGGGTGAATCAGAGACTCTCTATGAATACTGGGAGCGCTTCAAGAATCTTCTGGACGCATGCCCCCATCAAATCATTGACTAGTTAGTGTTGATCAGCTACTTCACTCAAGGCACGAAGCCTCGGGATAAAACTACATTGGATGGTGCTAGTAACGGTTCTCTGAAAAAGTACAAGACCGCAGATGAAGCATGGCAACTGATCAGTGACTTAGCTGAGTCCACTCGAAATCACAGGCACAGGAACAGCCACTCAAAGGCTGTTGCAGAGGTTTTCTTTAGCAGTGAGACTACTTCCGTCACACAAGCTATATGTGAAATGACCAACCTATTGAAGCAGATACAATTGAATCAATAATAAACTCAGCCTCCCCCACCACAACAAAGCCAATAGTTGGTCCCCTAAAGAGTATGTGGAATTTGTGCTGACTATAGTCATTACACTGATGAGTGCCCGCAGCTCCAACAAGAAGACAACATTGTGGCAGCTACTCATAACTTCTATGACCGACCGGATCAAGGATACAATCAACAAGGCGGCAACTACAACCAAGGTGGGAACTATAACCAAGGATGGCAGGACAACTCCAACCAGGGATGGAGAGATAATTCCAACCCTGGCTGGAGGGACAACTATAACAGAGGAAGAAGAGACAACAATAGAACTCAAATATGAAGCTCGAACAGCTATCAAGTCTCAGTACCTGGCCGACTTCATCGTAGAGTACACTGACACCCCGGGCACCCCATAGAATGGAGCCTTTACGTCGATGGCTCCTCAAACAAAACCGGGAGTGGCACAGGCATCATTTTAGAGAGCGATCAGGGAACCCAAATCGAACTCTCATTAAAGTTCAAATTCCCCGCCTCAAATAACCAAGCTGAATACAAGGCCCTACTGGCTGGTTTGAAGCTGGCTAAGGAGGTAGGAGCTCAGAAGCTTACCATTTTCAGTGATTCACAGGTAGTCACCTCGCAAATAGAAGGGAGTTACCTAGCTAAGGATCCCACCATGAAGAAATACCTTGACAAAACTAGAGAATAGCTCGGACAATTCAGGGGATATGAGGTCAGGCATGTACCTCAGGAACAAAATGCCCAAGCTGATGCCCTTTCAAAATTAGCCAGCACCAAACCAGGGGGCAACAATAGAAGCCTCATCCAAGAAACACTACAAAATCCATCAACCTTGGAAGAAAAGAATGTCTTAAGCATATCAGACCAGGACCAAGGGTGGATGACTCCCATAGTCAGCTATCTCAAGTCTGAAACACTTCCTGCAAACAAAAAGGAGGCAAAAAGGCTAGTACGAGAAGCGCAGTACTACACCATAGTGCACGACGTCCTATATAGGAGAGGAATCTCTACACCCCTCCTAAAATGCATCCTGACCTCCGCTACGAGGGAAGTTCTTGAGGAAGTCCACAGTGGCATGTTCGGAAACCACCTCGGGGCACGAGCTCTTTCCAAAAAAGTACTCCGACCCTACAAAAAGAAGTAACAAAGTTCTTCAAAACAAGCCCCCCATGTCAGAAGAAGGCCAACTTTCACATCGCACCACCCGGATAACTCATTTGTGTCACTTCACCCTGTCCATTCACAAAGTGGGGGCTCGACCTCCTCAGACCATTCCCTCAGGGATTAGGGCAAGTCAAGTTCCTTATTGTAGGAATAGACTATTTTACAAAGTGGATCGAGGCTGAACCTTTAGCCACTGCCACCGCCCAAAGAAGTCAGAAGTTCTTGTACAGAAATATTGTCGCGAGGTTTGAGGTCCCATACTCCATTACTACTGACAATGGCACTCAGTTCACCTCTGTAGAGCACCCACAAGCCAATGGATAGGCGGAAGCCACTAACAAAGTCATACTAGCCAGATTAAAACAGAGACTACAGGACGCCAAGGGAGCTTGGGCCGAAGAGCTCCCGTAAGTCCTATAGGCGTACCGGACAACACCACACTCAACCACCAGAGAATCACCATTCTGACTTACTTACTGGATGGAGGCAATGATTCCCGTTGAGATGGAAGAAGGATCCACTAGAGTGATCCTCTACAATGAACACACGAACTCCCAAGCTCAAAGGGAAGGGCTCGACCTACTTACAGAAGTCCGAGAGAAAGTTCGGATCAAAGAGGAAGCCCTAAAGCGTCGAATGGCTCTGAGGTATAATCAGAAGGTAATCCAGCGAAGCTTCGCCACCAACAATCTCATTTTAATCCAAAATGATATCGGAGTAGGTCGGTCAGGAGAAGGGAAGCGAGCAGCTAACCAGAAAGGGCCATACCGAGTTACAGAAGTACTAGGAAAAGGTTACTATAAGGTGTCCGACCTCGAAGGGTGAGAGCTACCAAGGTCATGGCATGCCTGTAACCTAAGAAGATATTTTAGCTAGAAAATAGTAAAGATCTTAGGTCAAGGCGTACTCTTTTTCCTAAAAAGGTTTTTTAATGAGGCGCTGATGAGCGGATAATTTATACGCTTTTTGGCATTGTTTTTAGTATGTTTTTAGTAGGATCTAGTTACTTTTAGGGATGTTTTTATTAGTTTTTATGTTAAATTCACATTTCTGGACTTTACTATGAGTTTGTGTGTTTTTCTGTGATTTCAGGTATTTTCTGGCTAAAATTGAGGGACTTGAGCAAAAATCAGATTCAGAGGTTGAAGAAGGACTGCTGATGCTGTTGGATTCTGACCTCTCTACACTCAAAGTAGATTTTCTGGAGCTACAGAACTCAATGGCGCGCTTCCAATTGTGTTGGAAGGTAGACATCCAGGGCTTTCCAGAAATATATAATAGTCCATACTTTGCCCAAGTTTAGACGACGCAAAAGGGCGTTGAACGCCAGTTCTACGCTGTAGTCTGGAGTTAAACGCCAGAAACACGTCACGAACCAGAGTTGAACGCCAAAAACACGTTACAACTTGGCGTTCAACTCCAAAAGAAGCCTCTGCACGTGTAAACTTTAAGCTCAGCACAAGCACACACCAAGTGGGCACCGGAAGTGGATTTATGCATCAATTACTTACTTCTGTAAACCCTAGTAGCTAGTTTAGTATAAATAGAACTTTTTACTATTGTATTTAAAACCTTTGATCAGTTTTATGCTATCTTAGACTTTCATGGGGGCTGGCCATTCGGCCATGCCTGGACCATTATCACTTATGTATTTTCAAATGGTAGAGTTTCTGCACTCCATAGATTAAGGTATGGAGCTCTGCTGTTCCTCATGATTTAATGCAAAGTACTACTATTTTCTATTCAATTCAACTTATTCCGCTTCTAAGATATCCATTCGCACCCAAGAACATGATGAATGTGATGATTATGTGACGCTCATCATCATTCTCACTTATGAACGCGTGCCTGACAAACACTTCCGTTCTACATGCAACCAAGCTAGAATGAGTATCTCTTAGATATCTAATACAGGGGACCGAGTCCGAGTTATTAGTATCTTCGTGGTATAAGTTAGAACCCATGGATGGCCATTCTTGAGATCCGGAAAGTCTAAACCTTGTCTGTGGCATTCCGAGTAGGATCTGGGAAGGGATGGCTGTGACGAACTTCAAACTCGCGAGTGCTGGGCGTAGTGACAGACGCAAAAGGATAGTAAATCCTATTCCAGTATGATCGATAACCTCCAGATGATTAGCCATGCCGTGACAGAGCATTTGGACCATTTTCACAGAGAGGATAGGATGTAGCCATTGACAACGGTGATGCCCTTGCAGAAAGCTTGCCATGGAAAGGAGTAAGACTGATTGGATGAAGACAGCGGGAAAGCAGAGATTCAGAGGAACGAAAACATCTCTATACGCTTATCTGAAATTCTCACCAATGAATTACATAAGTATTTCTATCTTTATTTTCTGTTTATTTATTATTATTATTAGAAAACTCCATAACCATTTGATATCCGCCTTACTGAGATTAACAAGATGACCATAGCTTGCTTCATACCAACAATCTCCGTGGGATCGACCCTTACTCACGTAAGGTTTTATTACTTGGACGACCCAGTGCACTTGCTGGTTAGTTGTGCGAAGTTGTGAAGTTATGTTTGGACCATGGTATTGTGCACTAGTTATTGGCGCCATTGCCAGGGAGAGAACGAACAACAAATTTTACAACCTCAGAGTAACAATTTCGCATACCAAGTTTTTGGCGCCGTTGCCGGGGATTGTTCGAGTTTGGACAACTGACGGTTCATCTTGTTGCTCAGATTAGGTAATTTTCTTTTTGTTTTATTTTCAAAAGTTTTTCAAAAATCTTTCAAAAAAAAAAATTTTCTCATCTGTTTTCGAAAATTATTCAAAATTTTTAAGAATGAATTCTAGTGTTTCAGGGTAACATGTTGAAGCCTGGCTGGCTGTAAAGCCATATCCAAATTCTTTTGGATTGAGGCTTCCACTTGTCAACATAAAAGGCATGTATATAAAGTTGGATGAAGTATCAGCTGTTATATGCCTGATTTGTATCTTCTAAAGCTTGGTTGGCTATTGAGTCATGTCTAACCCTTGGATTGGAGCTTTAGGCTAACATTGAAAGATTCCTGGAATTCTTATTAAAAATTTTGAATTTCTTATTTTCTTTTTCTTATATGTTTTTTGAAAAAAATTTAAAAGAAAATACAAAAAAAAAATCAAAAAATCAAAAATATTTTGTGTTTCTTGTTTACGTCTTGAGTCAATTTTTAAGTTTGGTATCAATTGCATTTTTTCTAAAAATTTTTTATGCATTTTTCGAAAATTCATGCATTCATAGTGTTCTTCATGATCTTCAAGTTGTTCTTGGCCAGTCTTCTTGTTTGATCTTCATATTTTCTTGTTTTGTGTCTTTTCTTGTTTTTCATATGCATTCTTGCATTCATAGCGTCTATACATGAAAAATTTCTAAGTTTGGTGTCTTGCATGTTTTTCTTTTCTTGAAAATTTTTCAAAAATAAGTTCTTGATGTTCATCTTGACATTCATAGTATTCTTGATGTTCATCTTGACATTCACAATGCTCTTGCATGCATCACATGTTTAGATCCAAAAATTTCATGGATTGCATCATTTTTCATGTTTTTCTCTCTCATCATTAAAAATTCAAAAATCAAAAAAATATCTTTCCTTTTTTTTTTCTCTCATAAATTTCGAAAATTTGGATTGAATTTTTCAAAAAATTTTTAAAATTCAATTGTTTCTTATGAGTCAAATCAAATTTTCAATTTAAAAATCTTATCTTTTTCAAAATCTTTTTCAAAAATCATATCTTTTTCATTTTTCTTATTTATTTTCGAAAATTTAAAAAAAAATAATTTTTTTAAAATCTTTTTCTTAATTTTATCTCATAATTTTTGAAAATATCATCAACAATTAATGTTTTGATTCAAAAATTTCAAGTTTGTTACTTACTTGTTAAGAAAGATTCAAACTTTAAGTTCTAGAATCATATCTTGTGATTTCTTGTGAATCAAGTCATTAATTGTGATTTTTAAAAATCTATTCTTTTTCAAAACTAATTTCAATCATATCTTTTCAAAAATATCTTTTTATCTTATCTTTTTTGAATATCTCTTCTAACTTCTTATCTTCTTATCTTTTCAAAATTGAATTTCAAATCTTTTTCAACCAACTAATTGACTTTTTGTTTGTTTCTTATCTTTTTCAAAACTACCTAACTAACTATCCCTCTCTAATTTTCGAAAATACCTCCCTCTTTTTCAAAAATTCTTTTTAATTAATTAATTGTTTTCAATTTTTAATTTTAAGTTTATTTCATTCCTAATTTTCAAAAATTACTAACTTTTTTTCAAAAACTATTTTCGAAATTTAACTTTAAATTTTAATTTTTATTTTTCGAATTCTCTCACCCCCATCTCCTTCTATTTATTTATTACTTACTAACACTTCTCTTCATCTCATATCTCTGTTATCCTCACCCTTGTGTTTGGATTCTCCTCCCTTCTCTTTCTTTACATTACATTCTTTTCTTCTTCTACTCACACAAAGGAATCTCTATACTGTGCCATAGAGGATTCCATATTTTCTTTGTTATTCCCTTCTTTGTCATATGAGCAGGAGCAAGGACAAGAACATTCTTGTTGAAGCAGATCCTGAACCTAAAAGGACTCTGAAAAGGAAACTAAGAGAAGCTAAAATACAACAATCCAGAGATAACCTTACAGGAATTTTCGAACAAGAAGAGGAGATGGCAGCCGAAAATAATAATAATGCAAGGAGGATGCTTGGTGACTTTACTGCACCTAATTCCAATTTACATGGAAGAAGCATCTCCATCCCCACCATTGGAGCAAACAATTTTGAGCTCAAACCTCAATTAGTTTCTCTGATGCAACAAAACTGCAAATTTCATGGACTTCCATCTGAAGATCCCTTTCAGTTCTTAACTGAATTCTTGCAGATATGTGACACTGTTAAGACTAATGGAGTAGATCCTGAAGTCTATAGGCTCATGCTTTTCCCGTTTGCTATAAGGGACATAGCTAGAATATGGTTGGACTCTCAACCTAAAGATAGCCTGAACTCTTGGGATAAGCTGGTCAAGGCTTTCTTAGCCAAGTTCTTTCCTCCTCAAAAGCTGAGTAAGCTTAGAGTGGATGTTCAAACCTTCAGACAGAAAGAAGGTGAATCCCTCTATGAAGCTTGGGAGAGATACAAGGAACTGACCAAAAAGTGTCCTTCTGACATGCTTTCAGAATGGACCATCCTGGATATATTCTATGATGGTCTGTCTGAATTAGCTAAGATGTCATTGGATACTTCTGCAAGGATATCCATTCACCTAAAGAAAATGCCTGCAGAAGCTCAAGAACTCATTGACATGGTTGCTAACAACTAGTTCATGTACAATTCTGAGAGGAATCCTGTGAGTAATGGGACGCCTCAGAAGAAGGGAGTTCTTGAAATTGATACTTTGAATGCCATATTGGCTCAGAATAAAATATTGACTCAGCAAGTCAATATGATTTCTCAAAGTCTGAATGGAATGCAAGCTGCATCCAACAGTACTCAAGAGGCATCTTCTGAAGAAGAAGCTTATGATCCTGAGAACCCTGCAATAGTAGAAGTAAATTATATGGGTGAACCTTATGGAAACACCTATAATCCCTCATGGAGAAATTACTCAAATCTCTCATGGAAGGATCAACAAAAGCCTAAACAAGGCTTTAGTAATGGTGGAAGAAATAGGTTTAGCAATGGCAAGCCTTTTCCATCATCCACTCAGCAACAGACAGAGAACACTGAACAAAATAGCTCTAATTTAGCAAACTTAGTCTCTGATCTATCTAAGGCCACTCTGAGTTTCATGAATGAAACAAAGTCCTCCATTAGAAATTTGGAGTCACAAGTGGGCTAGCTGAGTAAGAAGATCACTGAAACCCCTCCTAGTGCTCTCCCAAGCAATACAGAAGAAAATCCAAAAGGAGAGTGCAAGGCCATTGATATAACCATCATGGCCGAATCCAAGGAGGAAGGGGAGGACGTGAATCCCAAGGAGGAAGACCTCCTGGGACGTCCAGTGATCAACAAGGAGTTTCCCTTTGAGGAACCAAAGGACTCTGAGGCTCATCTAGAGACCATAGAGATTCCATTAAACCTCCTTATGCCATTCATGAGCTCTGAAGAGTATTCTTCTTCTGAAGAGAATGAGGATGTTACTGAAGAGCAAGTTGCCAAGTTTCTTAGTGCAATCATGAAGCTAAATGCCAATTTATTTGGTAATGAAACTTGGGGAGATGAACCTCCCCTGTTCACCAATGAACTAAATGCATTAGATCAACTGAGATTGCCTCAGAAGAAACAGGATCCTGGAAAGTTCCTAATACCTTGTACCATAGGCACCATGACCTTTGAGAAGGCTCTATGTGACCTTGGGTCAGGAATAAACCTCATGCCACTTTCTGTAATGGAGAAACTGGGAATTTTTGAGATACAAGCTGCTAAAATCTCATTAGAGATGGCAGACAATTCCAGAAAACAGGCTTATGGACAAGTAGAGGACATATTAGTAAAGGTTGAAGGCCTTTACATCCCTGCTGATTTCATAATCCTAGATACTGGGAAAGATGAGGATGAATCCATCATCCTTGGAAGACCCTTCCTAGCCACAGCAAGAGCTGTGATTGATGTTAACAGAGGTGAACTAGTCCTTCAATTGAATGAGGACTCCCTTGAGTTTAAAACTCAAGGACATCTTTCTGTAAACATGGAAAAGAGGCACAGTAAGCTTCTCTCAGTACAGAGTTAACTAAAGCCCCCACAGTCAAACTCTAAGTTTGGTGTTGGGAGGCCTCAGCCAAACTCTAAGTTTGGTGTTGAACTCCCATATCCAAACTCTAATTTTGGTGTTGGGAGTCTATAAAATTGACCTAATCACCTGTGTGGCTCCATGAGAGCCCACTGTCAAGCTATTGACATTAAAGAAGCGCTTGTTGGGAGGCAACCCAATTTTTATTTATCTAATTTTATTTTTATTTTTATTGTTCTTTCATATTTTATTAGGTTCATGATCATGTGGAGTCACAAAATAAATAGAAAAATCAAAAACAGAATCAAAAACAGCAAAAGAAAAATCACACCCTGGAGGAAGGACTTACTGGCGTTTAAACGCCAGTAAGAAGCATCTGGCTGGCGTTCAACGCCAGAACAGAGCATGGATCTGGCGTTGAACGCCCAAAACAAGCAGCATCCTAGCGTTCAGACGCCAGGAATGCACACTGAGGAAAGCTGGCGCTGAACGCCAGAAACAAGCATGAAGCTGGCGTTCAACGCCAGAAACATGCTGCAGATGGGCGCTGAACGCCCAGAACAAGCATCAATTTGGCGTTTAAACGCCAGGATTGCATGCAAAGGCATTTTACATGCCTAATTGGTGCAGGGATGCAATTCCTTGACACCTCAGGATCTGTGAACCCCACAGGATAATCTCAGCATCTGTGGACCCCACAGGATCCCCACCTACCTCCACTCATACTCTTCCCTCTTCTCAATGTTCATCCTCTCTTCCCAATAAACACCCTTCCCCAAAACCCTTCACCAATCACCTCAAGCTCTCTTCTCTATTACCTATTCACCACCTACATCCACCCACTCTTCCCCATAAACCTACTTCATACACCCCACCTACCTTCAAAATTCAAAATCACTTTCCCACCCAAACCCACCCTAAATGGCCGAACCTAACCCCTCTCCATTCACTATATAAACCCCTCCATTCTTCTTCAATTTCACACAACACAACCCTCTCCTCCTCTTCTTGGCCGAAACACATCTCTCTCTCCCTCTCCTCCATTTCTTCTTCTTCTTCATCTATTCTTTCTTTCTTGCTCGAGGGCGAGCAATATTCTAAGTTTGGTGTGGTAAAAGCATATAGCTTTTTTGTTTTTCCATAACCATTGATGGTACCTAAGGCCAGAGAAACCTCTAGAAAGAGGAAAAGGAAGACAAAAGCTTCCACCTCCAAGTCATAGGAGATGGAGAGATTCATCTCAAGGGTCTATAGCTCAGTGGTAGAACATTTGACTGCAAATCAAGAGATCCCTGAGATACCTCAGGGGATACATTTTCCTCCACACAATTATTGGGGACAACTAAGGATGGAGCACCAAGAGAACTCCATCACCCTCCATGAAATTAGAGAAGATCAAAGAGCAATGAGGGAGGAACAACAAAGACAAGAAAGAGACATAGAAGAGCTCAAGGACATCATTGGTTCATCAAGAAGGAAACGCCACCATCACTAAGATGGACTCATTCCTTGTTCTTAAATTTTCTGTTTTTCGTTTTCTTATGTTAAATATTTATCTATGTTTGTGCCTTTATTACATGATCATTAGTGTCTAAGTGTCTATGCCTTAAAGTGGTGAATATGAATCCATCACCTCTCTTAAATAAAAAAATTGTTTTTAATTCAAAAGAACAAGAAGTACATGATTTTCGAATTTATCCTTGAACTTAGTTTAATTATATTGATGTGGTGACAATACTTTTTTTTTCTGAATGAATGCTTGAACAATGCATATGTCTTTGAAGTTGTTGTTTATGAATGTTAAATATGTTGGCTCTTGAAAGAATGATGACAAGGAGACATGTTAGTTGATAATCTGAAAAATCATAAAAATGATTCTTGAAGCAAGAAAAAGTAGTGAATACAAAAGCTTGCAGAAAAAAAAAAGAAAGAAAAAAATGGCGAAAAAAAAATAGAAAAAGAAAAAGCAAGTAGAAAAAGCCAAAAGCTCTTAAAACCAAAAGGCAAGAGCAAAAAGCCAATAACCCTTAAAACCAAAAGGTAAGGGTAAATAAAAAGGATCCCAAGACTTTGAGCATCAGTGGATAGGAGGGCCTAAAGGAATAAAATCCTGGCCTAAGCGGCTAAACCAAGCTATCCCTAACCATGTGCTTGTGGCGTGAAGGTGTCAAGTGAAAACTTGAGACTGAGCGGTTAAAGTCAAGGTCCAAAGCAAAAAAAGAGTGTGCTTAAGAACCCTAGACACCTCTAATTGGGGACTTTAGCAAAGCTGAGTCACAATCTGAAAAGGTTCACCCAATTATGTGTGTGTGGCATTTATGTATCCGGTGGTAATACTGGAAAACAAAGTGCTTAGGGCCACGGCCAAGACTCATAAAGTAGCTGTGTTCAAGAATCAACATACTGAACTAGGAGAATCAATAACACTATCTGAACTCTGAGTTCCTATAGATGCTAATCATTCTGAACTTCAATGGATAAAGTGAGATGCCAAAACTATTCAAGAGGCAAAAAGCTACAGGTCCCACTCATCTGATTGGAGCTATGTTTCATTGATATTTTGGAATTTATAGTATATTCTCTTCTTTTTATCCTACTTGATTTTCAGTTGCTTGGGGACAAGCAACAATTTAAGTTTGGTGTTGTGATGAGCGGATAATTTATACGCTTTTTGGCATTGTTTTTAGTATGTTTTTAGTAGGATCTAGTTACTTTTAGGGATATTTTTATTAGTTTTTATGTTAAATTCACATTTCTGGAATTTACTATGAGTTTGTGTATTTTTCTGTGATTTCAGGTATTTTCTGGCTGAAATTGAGGGACTTGAGCAAAAATCAGATTCAGAGGTTGAAGAAGGACTGCTGATGCTGTTGGATTCTGACCTCCCTGCACTCAATGTGGATTTTCTGGAGCTACAGAACTCACAATGGCGCGCTTCCAATTGCGTTGGAAAATAGACATCCAGGGCTTTCTAGCAATATATAATAGTCCATACTTTGACCAAGTTTAGATGACTCAAAAGGGTGTTGAACGCCAGTTCTACGCTGCAGTCTGGAGTTAAACGCCAGAAACACGTCACGAACCAGAGTTGAACGCCAAAAACACGTTACAACTTGGCGTTCAACTCCAAAAGAAGTCTCTGCACGTGTAAACTTCAAGCTCAGCCCAAGCACACACCAAGTGGGCCCCGGAAGTGGATTTATGCATCAATTACTTACTTCTGTAAACCCTAGTAGCTAGTTTAGTATAAATAGAACTTTTTACTATTGTATTTAAAACCTTTGATCAGTTTTATGCTATCTTAGACTTTCATGGGGGCTGGCCATTCGGCCATGCCTGGACCATTATCACTTATGTATTTTCAAACGGTAGAGTTTCTGTACTCCATAGATTAAGGTGTGGAGCTCTGCTGTTCCTCATGATTTAATGCAAAGTACTACTAAGATATCCATTCGCACCCAAGAACATGATGAATGTGATGATTATGTGACGCTCATCATCATTCTCACTTATGAACGCGTGCCTGACAAACACTTCCGTTCTACATGCAACTAAGCTAGAATGAGTATCTCTTAGATATCTAATACAGGGGACCGAGTCCGAGTTATTAGTATCTTCGTGGTATAAGTTAGAACCCATGGATGGCCATTCCTGAGATACCGAAAGTCTAAACCGTGTCTGTGGTATTCCGAGTAGGATCTGGGAAGGGATGGCAGTGGCGAACTTCAAACTCGCGAGTGCTAGGCGTAGTGACAGACGCAAAAGGATAGTAAATCCTATTACAGTATGATCGAGAACCTCCAGATGATTAGTCATGCCGTGACAGAGCATTTGGACCATTTTCAAAGAGAGGATGGGATGTAGCCATTGACAACAGTGATGCCTTTGCAGAAAGCTTGCCATGGAAAGGAGTAAGACTGATTGGATGAAGACAGCGGGAAAGCAGAGATTCAGAGGAACGAAAGCATCTCTATACGCCTATCTGAAATTCTCACCAATGAATTGCATAAGTATTTCTATCTTTATTTTCTGTTTATTTATTATTATTATTCGAAAACTCCATAACCATTTGATATCCGCCTGACTGAGATTAACAAGATGACCATAGCTTGCTTCATACCAACAATCTCCGTGGGATCGACCCTTACTCACGTAAGGTTTTATTACTTGGATGACCCAGTGCACTTGCTGGTTAGTTGTGCAAAGTTGTGAAGTTATGTTTGGACCATGGTATTGTGCACCAGTTATTGGCGCCATTGCCAGGGAGAGAACGAACAACAAATTTTACAACCTCAGAGTAACAATTTCGCATACCAGGCGCCAGGCCGAGATCTAAAAAACTCCCCGACCTAGAAGGGTAAGCACTCATATGTACACAATTTTATTTATGTTTTTACCTCATTATTATTTCAATGAAAGTTATCAATTCCCTAAAAAAGTTTCCTATCAAGACGCATTAATCTAAGCTCATAAAATACAAAAATTCATCGTTCGATTACAAAGAGGTCAGCAAGGTAAAGCGATAGAAGCAAGTTAATGCAAGAAGTTATAAAAAGTAACCCATAAAAAGTGAACTGACGAGGACTAACTAAAAATGGGATTACTAAAAATTACTTAAGAATGCCCGACAGAGAAGTCGGACCAATGAAAGGATCACTGAAAAGGGACAAAAACATCTCGCAAAGGCCAAAGAATGGTTAAAAAACCAGGGCCCGAAGTGCTCAGCTAAAAAGGTACAAAGTGCTGAAAAGGATCTTACTTAAAGCAAGAGCACAAAAACGGAGCTAAAAAGTCATCCAAACAAACTATAAAGAAAAGGTTCCCCTTTGGAACACTACCTAAAAAGTTGTTGGAATATGACTAAAAGCTCGGGCAACAAAGCTATATAGGTCGACGTCAGCTAGGAAAAGGCGCGACCCAAAAAGACAAAGACGACCTCGAAAAAAGAACAAGCAAAAAGCCAAAAAGGTTGAAAAAAAACTTAAGGCTCAAAAGTGCTTAGCTAGAGGGTACAAATCCACTCAAAGAAGACACGATCTCAAAGCAGGGCTACAAAGTCGTCCGAACAAACTAAAAAGGTTCTATGCAAAGAATACTAAAATGTTATCGGACAAGTCACTAAAAAGCCTGGATACCAAGGTGCAAGGATAACTTCGCCAAAACAGAGGGTTGTCAACACAAACTCAAAGCAAGGCGTGATCCAAAAGGCAAAAAACCCACACCACCACTCAAAAGAGGACGGACTGGGAAGTACCAAACCTCTAGAAAATCTGCAAGGATTACAAGGATAAAAAAGCAATGAAGGAACAACCTCCATACATCAAATAACTCGTCAAAGGTTTGATTGACGTATCAGTAAAATGCATCCTTCAGATTACAACATTAAAAGACTCAAAGGCTGCCTAAATGACAGCCCCAGAGTTTAAGGTGTTTGTTTTCTAAATTAAAAGTTGCTAAGAAGCAACCAAATGTCACATAAAGGCATCCACAAAGACTTACAAAAACTAAACAAAGTCCACAAGACGGACTGTACCAGTACATAAACAAAACAAAGTTATAGTAACAAAATCATAGGGGATCCAAGTTCACCCCAGTAGCAATAACCTTTGGAGGAGGAGGAGGCATGGTAGAGATCGAGGTGGCATTGACAACTCCGTCTAGCCTGTTCAAAATCTCCACGTCCGGCTCGGGCTCAGGAGGGACCACCTCACCAGAAGGAGTCGAAGAGGCTAAAGCTACAGAAGCCTTGGCCAGTGGCACAAGGGGAGGACCCTCATCATCATCATCTGGAGCAGGCACGATCTTGCCATCCTCTACCACATTATCCATGTTGAATAAGGAGAGATCGGCCTCGGAAGCAAGAACTCGGAGGAGGCCGAACCCTGCGGGATAATCTTCCTCGGACCCTGCATCTCAAGTACCGGTTTCTTTGGAGGCAACTGCTCCAATGAACCCTCCCTCAACGTCTTATTTGACAGATTTTGAGCAGCAACCGCCTTCTTGGTCTTTCGAAAAGACCTCATAGAATCCGAAGATTTAACCATCTTTGAAAAAAAACTAGAGAAACAATTACATAGTTGAAAAAGAATAAATTCACAGACAATAGAAGAAAGCTATCGGTAAAGAAAGAGGTCGGATGCTACCTAGCACGGCACGAAGGAGGGAAGGATCCCCTAAAAATTTTTTCGTATCCAGATGAGGAGGTTCCCCCTAATGTTCCTCTAAAACACCCACAAAGGCATGTTCTACCTCATCTAAACTCTCCCAGGTATATTTAAGAACTGCAGGTTCTTTTTGCCACCATAAAGGAAAGGTCCGCTCATCGTTTTTATCTAAAAAGAAAGGTCGAGCACCGTCAACAGCTCGGACTTTGAAGTAGTAATTCTTGAAGTCCCGAAAAGAGTCATCAAACATTGAAAATACTTTCTTCCCCTGGGTAGCTCGGAAGGAGATCCAAGAAGCTTTCTTCTTGGCCACCCTAGGTTTAGTCAGCACAAACAGGTAAAAAAACAGAGATAAGGAAGGTCGGACACCCAGTTCCTGACACAGCAGCTGGAAGATCTTCATAAATGCCCAAGAGTTTAGATGAAGCTATGAAGGGGCCACCTTACAGTTCCATAGGAGCTCGGTTTCAAATAGAGTGAAAGGAAGGGTAATACCTAACTGGCTGAAGTAATAGTCGTAAGCATAAAAGAAACGGCGCTCTTCCCGAGTCAAGGGAGGAAAACAAACCCTCTCCTCATGGTCGGGCGACAACAGCTCATAATTCTTTTTGTCCTCCCTATTTCTACACACCCTATGGAACCTCCTAAGTCTCTCACAGTACTCTGCATTGGCCAGAGTAACACACAGCAACACTATAGAGTCTAGCCAATCGGCCATACCAGCAGGGACTTTGGTCGACAACTTGACAATATTCTTATGGGAAGACATATAGCAACTACACTTACAGTAAGAAAAAAGAAAAGAGGTCACTACCGAAAAACTTAGACAGTAAGAGAATGAAAAAAAATGAACAAGCGTCAGATATGGCAACAAAAGGGAACCCCAGGACTCGCGAAGAACAGAGGATCAACACCAAAAGCCCAGGGGCACCCTTTGGAGGCAACAACAGAGTAGAACATAGAAAAGGAAACGACGCAAAAGTCGGAGCCCTAACCCTCTCAAACAAAAGAAAATACAAGGAGGCAAACAAAAACCTAGGTACCAGCATTTCTTCATACAAACAGCAAGATAAAAAGACTGTAACTATAAAAAAACAGAGGCACACAAGAATCGCCAAGAAAGTTTCAACCTTTTTCAAAAGAAGTTCAAAAAAAGATCGAAACTTTGTACGAAGGGAAAGCATGCAAGAGTAAAAGCGATGAGAACGAAGACAAATAAAGCATGTAAAAGCGAGAAAGGATAAAGAAGCAAAGCACCAACCTACGAGAGAAGTGAATCGTGAAAATTTTCCTGTCAACAAATTTCCTACCAGCAAGTGCACCAGATTGTCGTCAAGTAAAAACTTACTGTAGAGTGAGGTCAAATCCCACAGGGATTGGTAGATTGATCAATGTTAATTGGAGAATTGTGCTAGTTGAGCTAAATTGGAATTGAAATTGGGATTGTAGAAAAGTAAATTGGCGGGAAACTTAAAATGCAAGAAATTAAATAAACAAAAATTAAATTGCTGGAAATTAAATGACAGAAACTTAAATTGTAAGAAAGTAAAGGGGAATGGGGATTAAGCATGAAATTAGAGACAGAATGTAAATAGAATGGGTAGATCAGAGATGGGGGTTCATTGGGTTTTATGAGATATTGAATTCTTCGGATCAAATCATTTTCATCTCTTCCTCAATCAATGCATTCATTGACATTACTTGAAAATCCTAGATGATTGGATCACAATGTCTTGGCTCACCAATCTCTCTAAGCATGAACAATTGCCTAATGTCTTGATTTAATTGCTCATGGGAAGAGTTGAAGTTCGGTCACTGACTATACCACACACATTCACAGATCAAAGTATTGGTAGGATTACATGTCACTATATCCATCCAACCCCCAATCTAATCCAATTTGAGAAAGAAATTCTAGCATGAATTCTTCATCCCTCTCTCAAGGATCTGAAGAATTCCAATTATGGATAGCTTCCCTCTCAAGACAACTATCCAATTGAATTAAGACCGAAAGCTTTCTAACAATAATCAAGAGAAAAGAAAGAAGAAGACGATGAAAACTACTATTGATCCATTGAATTACAATAGAGCTCTCTAACCCAATGAAAGGGGTTTAGTTGTTCATAGCTCTCAAAATGGAAATTGGAATTAAAAGATACATTGCTGGAAATTAAATTTGAACAGAAAAGTAAAAGTGTAGTAAGTATCAAAAATGGGGAAAAGTTCCCCCTAACTTAAATTCTAGGCTATTTATACACTTTCTTCCATTGATCTTTAATCTCTGAATTGGGCTTTTGGCCTTGGTAGAATTGGGTTGAATTTGGCTCGAATTCGTTTCCCTTGTTATTGAGAAGAGATCTGTTTGAATTGCAGAGTTCTGGTGCTCAAGTTGGAGTCAACGTTTGATGGCCAACGTTGACTCAAACGCCACCCTTAAAAACCAGCTAATTCTTCTGTCATTGGTGTTTGACTCAACGTTGGAGGGCTAACGTTCTGCTACCCATGCGTACGCGTGCTTTGCGCGTTTGCGCACAAGGGTTAAAAAATCTCATCCATGCGTGCGCGTGGATGCAAAAAATTCATTTTCCAGTTTTAAACTTATGTAGGGGAGCGTTGGCCTCAACGTTGGACCTCCAACGTTCTCTCCAACGTTGGCATATCCACGCGTACGCATACTCCACGCGTGCGCGTGGATTCTCAAAAACTAGGCCCATGCGTACACGCCCTGGACACGTACGCGTCATTATGCATTTTCAAATTTAGATTTTGGAGTTCACCATCGTGCACATTGGCCTTCAACGTTGGAGGTAACGTTGGGGTCCAACGTCACCCCATCCACGCGTACGGGTCACCCACGCGTGCGCGTGGACTAGAATCTCCAATCCACGTGTATGCGTACAGTGCGCGTGCGCGTCGCTGCAGTTTTTTTTAAATTTTCAGAAAGCTCATTTTTTCACAACGTTGGGGGTAACGTTGGATGTCCAACGCTCCCTTCAACATGAGCATTAGCAATTATGCAGATAATTGCTCTGCCTCCCCTTCAACGTTTGAGGTAACGTTGGTGGTCCAACTTGGCCACCAACATTGCTTCTTCTTCTTCATCTTTTCCAGTCTCCTTCTTCAACCTTCCTCCATGCTTTCTTTCACCTATCATCAACCAATACATGCATCAAAGCCTTGCTAAGGCCATGAGAATTCTCATCATTCTTAGCATACAAGTAATTATAGCATAATTCTCATAAAATTACATCAAATTAATCATGGTTGAATGAATCTAGGCATACATGAATTTCACACTCAATTGCTTACTTATAGCTCAAGAAAGTGCATAAAACCTATTAAAAACAAAGAAAAAGGCTAGTAAAACTAGCCTAAGATGCCCTGGCATCACAACACCAAACTTAAATCTTGCTTGTCCCTAAGCAAGTACTGAATTATTAAGAAGAAAGAATGAAACAGAGGGTGATGTTCATATCAGCAAGTCATTATCATTAGTTCATGGGGTTTTATGCAGAAAATGTAGTAACTCACTTCTTATTGATCCTTAGGCATAGACTGTCTCCTTTAAGCTTCAATTAACACACTGCTATGACTTCTTATTATTCACTCATCCTTGGTAATTGCTTTTTTCTTTATTTTCTTTTTCTGTAAACTTTAGCTCAATGTCATGTGTTGTAGCAATTTCTTAGCTTATTTGTATTCAACACATATTCACTACAGACACTTGGCTCTTAATTCTTCTTAAGACATTGATGCCCAGCACCTCTTTGGGTTACTAAATGCCTTGTAAGTAGGTTGTTCTTGATAGTGGACTTTTGATCGATAATCCCGGGTTAGTTAACCCAAGTTACCAAGTGTTAAAGCACTCCATAGAACCTAATCATCCAAGCAGATCCTAGTACAAAGACACCACAGGCATATGTCCTAAGGTCCAAGCTATTGGTGTCTAGCTTTATTCTTTGCTTTCTTCTGTTTTTGTTGCCACTTTTGGCTTTTCTTTTCTTTCTTTTTACTTGTTTTTCTTTCCTCCAAGGACTTTTATTTGCTAAAATTCATAGACAGCAAGCTAATTTACACTAAACGGGAACAATCTATCCTTTTATTCATTATAGGTGAGCTACTACATAATCCAACATATATACCACCACTTACTGTTATTTCATTTCTTGCTAAAAAGGAACTATTCCATTTCTTGTTCAAACATTTCTTTTATTTAAATTGAAAAGACTCAGGGGACAAAACAAGCATTTAAACAAGTGAAAGTGAAAGCACAATGATAAACCCCTATTTCATGGTTTATCTTGTGCTCAATTTAGTGGTTTTTATCAGCTTTTCACCCACTTATTCATATGATTTGCATGTTTTACATTTTCCTTCCTAATTTTGTGCTATGATTGAAAACATGCTTCTTTGGCTTTAAATAACCAAATATTAATCCTCTCTTATTACCATTAGATGCCTTGTCATGTGTGTTAAGTGATTTCAGATATTACAGGACAGGAATGGCTCAGAGGATGGAAAAAAAGCATGCAAAAGTGGAAGGAATACAAGAAACTGAAGGAACTACTAAAGCTGTCCAGCCTGACCTCTTGGTACCAAATTGACCATAACTTGAGCTATAGAGATCCAAATGAGATGCTTTCAGTTGCGTTGGAAAGCTAACGTCCGGGGTTTCACAACGATATATAATTTGCCATAGCTGCCTCGAAGCCAAGCGACGCGAATGCATAGATCACGTGGATGCGTGACCTGGCAGAAACACAATCCACGCAAACGCGTGGACGACGCTTCCGCGTCACTTTCTCGCGACCTGTACGTACCAGAATACGCTGGGGCGATTTCTGGCCTATTTTTGACCCATTTTTCGGCCCAGAAAGCACAGATTAGAGGCTATAAAGTGGGGGAATGCATCCACTCATGATCACGCTTTCATAATTCATAATTTTTAGTTTTAGATGTAGTTTTTAGGGAGAGAGGTTCTCTCCTCTCTCTTAGAATTTAGGATTAAGATTCCTCTTAAAGGATTTAGGATTATTTCTTTGCAATTTATAGGTTTAATGTTCTTTTTATTTATTTTATCAATTTTGTTTATGAACTCTTTATGTTTAGATTGATTTTCTTTTAATAATGCAATTGAGGTATTTCAGATTTATCACTTCTTCTATTGTTTGTTATTAATTGATGCTCTAAGTTAGATCCTAACTTGATTTTGGAGTTGATTGATATTTGGAGACCCTTGAGTTGAATTACTCAAGAGTTAAATTGTAATTGGGTTTATTGTTGGCTGGCTCTCTAGTCACTAACGCTAATCCTTCCCAAGGGAGAGGATTAGAACTTATGAATAGAAGTAGACTTCCAACTTACTTGTCTTTCTTTTACTTTATTTGGTAAAGGATAACTAAGTAGAAGTAACCTTCAATTATCAATTGATCTTGAGAAAAATCCAACAAGGATAGAACTTCCGATTAATCTCTCCTAATTAAGGTTTTTTTATTGTTATTATTTTATTTCCTCTGCCATTGCTATTCTTATTTTTTATCTTAATCCAAAACCCCAAAACACACTTTCTCATAACCAATAATAAGAACTCCTTCTTGCAATTCCTTGAGAAGACGACCCGAGGTTTAAATACTTCGGTTATCAATTTCAAAGGGGTTTGTTACTTGTGACAACCGAAACGTTTGTAAGAAAGGATGATTGCTTGGTTTAGAAACTATACTTGCAACGGGAATTTATTCTGAATTCTAACCGTCAATCATTCGCTTCTTCAAAATGGCGCCGTTGCCGGGGAATTGCAAACGTGTGCCTTATTATTGGTGATTGTAAATATTTTCTTTTTACTTGTTTACTTGTTTATTTGTTTTATTTTTGTTTTTATTTTTGCTTTTTCATAAATTAAGAGGTTATTGGTTTTTATTTAGTTATTAAAAATTTTTCAAAAATTTGTTCTTCGTGTTCATCTTGACCTTCAAGTTGTTCTTAGTTGTTTTCTTCGTTTTGATCTAAAAATTTTAAGTTTAGTGTCATTTTATTGTTTTTTTCTCTTTCCTCATTTAATTTAAAAATATATTTTCTCTTTATTTTAATTGAATTTTCAAAATTTGCAAAAAAAAAAATTTCAGATTTTTATTTTAAAATTTTTATCTTATCTTATCTTAGTTTTAAATTTCAAAATTCAGATCTTTTTCAAAAATCATATCTTTTTCAAAATCTTATCTTATCTTATTTCAAAAATCAAATTTCAAAATTCAATATTTAAATTTCAAATTTCAAAAATTTAAAATTCAAAATTTCAAATTTCAAAATTCAAAATTTAGAATTCAAATTTCAAAATTTAATTTTCAAATTCAAAATTTAAATTTCAATAACCTTTTAATTTAAATTTGTTTTTATTTTCATTTTTAATTTTTATTTGCTACTATGAACTCTAACCCCCATCGCTATGAGTCTGGTTACAATTATGTTGCAGGAAGAAGAAATTACAATGAGAACATGCATCAAGGTCGAAACAATCACAGATGGAAGGAGCCACGAGGATCTGATCAACCCTTTCGGCAACAACACCTTCCAAGATACCATGGACAACGACCATCCTACAATGCATGCCAAGACAATAGATATGGTGGACCCCCTTGTAATTACCAACAAGCCCCATCATACGCCTGTAAACCATCTCCTCAACACAACTTTGAACCACCATACTCACAAGCCACCCACAACCATTCACCTCCATATAACCCTAACCTGTATCCACCATACCAACCACCTTATGAGCCAAATGAACCATACATAGAACCACCCCCATTCCAACAGAATTACTCTCATGAACCACCACCTCCATATACACCATGTCCATATCCATCGACCCAAGAATCACAGGAGCGTCTCAAGGAAACAGTGAATAAATTTCATGAAACCCTTCACCAATTGAATCAAGCGATCAATCGATTACCTTCCCGACGTTCAGACACTCAAGAAATCCCCATGGCTTCATGTGCAGAATCTACTGAAGAACACAGCATGAAGGAGAAGCTAGAAACTCCAATGAACAGTGAGCAGCATGACTTTATATTGGAAAAATTGGAGGAAGCCGTGATCGTCAAAGAAGAAGAATTGGTTGAAGAATTAGGAGATGCTGAATCTCCATGGGAACCTGAAGTCATAGAACCTCCCTCCAAGAAGCTTGAAATTGATGTTGAGGAGGGTGTACAACCTCCAAGGCATATCATGGTTGAAGACTTTGAAGGGGATGATCAAGAGATGGATTCAATCATTGATGAATTCTTATCTACATTTGAATCCTCTCCCATTGGACTTGACATGGAGATTAAAGAAGAAGAAGCACAACCTCCCATGCCCTTGGTAAGCAATGAAGAAGAGACTAAATTGGAAGAAAGCTACCAAGAGGAAGAGGTTGATATTGAAGACGCTTGCAAAGAGGTGGAAGTTGTCAAAGAAGAGCCCAAGGGAATGGAGCTGGAAATCACCTTGCCAAAGCTGTTGGAGACCTCTCTTCCAAAGCCATCACCATCCATTCCTTCATTCAAGTGGGTAAATCTCTCATCTCTAAGCTCAATTAGCTCACTTGAATATGCTTTGCTTGAGATAGATGGTCAGCTTAGAGCTCTTTGTGGCATTAAGAGTAAGAGGAAGATGGTCAGTGGTAAGAATTGTCCTGCAAGGTTCTTTATGGTTGGAAGCTTTAAGTTTAAACGCAAAGGTTGGTGTAGAGCTTAATTGAATAGGTCTAGAAAGCTGTTTGGATGTCTCAGTGAGAATTTAAATTGCGTACCACCCAGATGGAATCATGATGATCAACAAGAAGACGGGTGCAAAAGCAAGGTTTGGGACCCCGGAATTCAGTCTAGAAATCAACACTCTTGGGGCCTTGTCACTTGCTTTAACCTGCTTGAAGGCTTTCTGCGCCTAGTTTGGGACCCCGGAGGACATTGGAATCACAAACATTGGTGGAGATTCCTAGATGAGTTCAAGCACAAGCCACCATAACAAAGGACTCTCCAAATGTCCAACTTAAGGACAATAACTAAAAGTGCTAGGTCGGAGACAACCCACCATGGTATGATCGTTCTTTTTTCATTTTTTTTATTTAATTTCATTTGTTTTCGAGTTTTATTTTATTTTATTGTATTGAACCTAGAGTTTTGCATAACATTCATATTAGTATTGCATTCTGCATACTGCATTATTAAAAAAAAAAAAGAAACACGCACGCGATGCGGCAGCGTCGCTGACGCGTCCGCGTCACCAGTGCGTTGTGAAGAAAAGAAAGTAAACAGAAAGTCACGCGAAAGCGTGGCTGGAGGCGCACTTTAGGCACGAACATGCCCACATGTCCGCGTGACCTACGCGGCCGCGTCATTTGGAAAAATAGCCTCCCACACGTCCGCGTCACCCACACGAACGCATGCTCCAACAAATCGATGTAAAAGGGGTGCATGGCCGAAAGTTGTGCTGGAGTAGGGCTGGACTGGCGCTAAACGCACAAGCCTTACCACGCGAACGCGTGCCCCATGCGTCCGCGTCATCCTCCAATCTTGGCCATTCACGCGATCGCGTCCACCATGCGAACGCATCACCCAGATTTTTGGCAAAATGCATTTAAAACAGAGAGTTGCGCGACTACGAGGCTGCCCTCGCGCTAATGGCACAAATCACTCCACGCCAACGCGTGACCCACGCGTTCGCATCACTTCATAAAAGAGCTATCCGCGCGAACGCGTCACTCACGTGTCCGCGTCGCCTGCGCCGCACAACTTAGCCAGATTAGCGCCAATTATCTTGTCTTTTCTTTTCTAATCCTAATCTCTTCTATCTTTTCTTTTTTTTCTTCTTTCTTTCTTACTTTATTTCTTTCACTTCTCATTCTTTTTCACCTACATTCTATTTTACTTAATTTATTTGCATATTTCATTCATTGCATTTTAATTTTGTTCATATTTTTCTTTTCTTTTCTAAATTTATTATTTTTCCATTGGTGTCACTTGTTCATATTCAATTGTTGTGTCTTTTCTGGTATTATTTTGGTGCTCAGTGACTTATTTTACACTGTTGGGTAATATTATTTAAGTCAATGCTAATCTTTTATGATATTTGTATTCATTTTGCATTGACATTGATTTATATTGTCTTGCACTCTCTTCCCCATTATTGCAAATTTTTGCACTCTTGATTTGCCATGTACTTCTACTATTTTCTCACTTGCATGTTGTAGCTACTATGTAATTGGGACCCTTATTATCTGGCATTAACACCCATATTTTATTTATTTTCTATCTTTATTTTTGGGTTACTTTTCTTCTTTTCCCTCTTCTTTCAGGATGGCCACCACGAAGGGAGAGGAAAAGCTTCTTAATGGGAAGACAAACAAGTCCACCTGCATAATCTTTGGAAAGTATCAGTTGAAGCAACCCGTCCACTTGCACATCTTAGCATGCACCGAGGACGGTGCAATCTTTAAGTGTGGGGAGGTCGATACCGATCTCCATGGGTTAGTTTTTCTTCTCAACACCAATATTTTATTTTCTTTGTTAATTGATGCATTTTCATATTTAATTGCATGTTTGTTTGATTTTATGCATTTAGTTACCACTTGGTTGAAGTAATATTTTCTTTTTCAAGAAATTTTTATAGTATTTCACTAATTTAAATTAAAAACTTTTCTATTAAAACTTGTTTGAAGTTGTATTTGGAACATAGTTTAAAAAGCTAAGAACACACAACCTGTGAGATTTTGAGCTTATTTATATGGTTACATTATTTAACCATAAATTTTTATTCTTGTGTGTTTTCTTCTCTATGATTGCAATCTTTGCTTTGTTCCATTCTATATGTCCAATATTTAGTGTATTTACATGCTTGCATATGATTGAGGCCATTACTTGTTTAGCTCACTTATCCCAAATAAGCCTACCCTTTAAATCATCCTTGTCAGCCACTTTGAGCCTTGTAAACCCCCATTTATTCTATATTTTACCACATCACTAGTCTTAAGCAGAAAAACAATTAAATATCCCAATTGAATCTTTGGTTAGCTTAAGATAGGGATTGTGTAACAATTAATTGTGGGGAAACTGTGGGAACATGGGTTAATAAGGGAATGTGTTATGTTTCTACCATCATAAATTAATGGGAATTTGTGTACCTACTCATGTGAAAGTATAAAAAATTAAAAATCCATGTGCATTGATAAGCTATGTTTATTTTTATGTTCAAAAAATAAAAAAAATAAAAAAATCCAAAAAAAAAATATTCAATAAATAAGTAAATAAATAAGGGGACAAAATTACCCCAATGCTAAAGTTTAATAATGAAAGATCAATGCACATGTGATAAATTAAAAAGAAAAGTTGATACATGAGTATGTGATGAAAAAGTGGGAATTTTGGGTAGCTAGGCATGAATTAGAATTATATAGAGTATATGTATGTTAGGTGAAAATTTAGGTTAATTAAAGATTTAATTTATAGCTCACTTAGCCATATATATATACCCTCACCCTTACCTTAGCCCCATTACAACCTTGAAAAGACCTTATGATGTTTGCATTGGTACATTAAATTTTTGTTGATTGGTTAGATGAAGAACAAAGTTTAGAAAGCATGACTAGAGAAGAGTAGAGTGATTAACCCTAGACACTTGAGAGTTAGAGTGATATACACTACCAGTAAGGGTTCAGTGCTTAATTCTATGTTCCTTGCTTTCATGAGCTATCTTCTTACAAGTTTACTTGCTTTTTATTGTATGATTTGAATTAGTAAAATCTGATTTATGTTTGTCTTGAAGAGCTTATTTACTTTTAACCAAGTGGGTAGAAACATTTTGCATGTAGTTGCATTCATACAGATAGGTTGCATTTCATACATTCTATCATTCCTCTTCACTTCTTTATAGCTTCTCTTAAGCTTAGCATGAGGACATGCTAATGTTTAAGTGTGGGGAGGTTGATAAACCTCTATTTCATGGTTTATCTTGTGCTCAATTGAGTGGTTTTTATCAGCTTTTCACCCACTTATTCATATGATTTGCATGTTTTACATTTTCCTTCCTGATTTTGTGCTATGATTGAAAACATGCTTCTTTGGCTTTAAATTACCAAATATTAATCTTCTCTTATTACCATTAGATGCCTTGATATGTGTGTTAAGTGATTTCAGAGATTACAGGGCAAGAATGGCTCAGAGAATGAAAAGAAAGCATGCAAAAGTGGAAGGAATACAAGAAACTGAAGGAACTGCTAAAGCTGTCCAGCCTGACCTCTTGGTACTAAATTGACCATAACTTGAGCTACAGAGGTCCAAATGAGATGGTTTCAGTTGCGTTGGAAAGCTAACGTCTGGGGTTTCGCAATGATATATAAGTTGCCATAGCTGCCTCGAAGCCAAGCGACGCAAATGCGTGGATCACGCTGACGCGTGACCTGGCAGGAACACAATCCACGCAAACGCATGGACGACGCTTCCGCGTCACTTTTCCGCGACCTGTACGTACCAGAATACGTTGGGGGAAATTTCTGGACTATTTTTGACCCAGTTTTCGACCCAGAAAATACAGATTAGAGGCTATTAAATGGGAGAATGCATCCATTCATGATCACGCTTTCATAATTCATAATTTTTAGTTTTAGATGTAGTTTTTAGGGAGAGAGGTTCTCTCCTCTCTCTTAGAATTTAGGATTAGGATTCCTCTTAAAGGATTTAGGATTATTTCTTCTCAATTTCCAGGTTTAATGTTCTTTTTATTTATTTTTTCAATTTTGTTTATGAACTCTTTATGTTTAGATTGATTTTCTTTTATTAATGCAATTGAGGTATTTTAGATTTATCACTTCTTCTATTGTTTGTTATTAATTGATGTTCTAAGTTAGATCCTAACTTGATTTTGGAGTTGATTGATATTTGGAGACCCTTGAGTTGAAATACTCAAGAGTTAAATTGTAATTGGGTTTATTGTTGGCTGGCTCTCTAGTCACTAACGCTAATCCTTCCCAAGGGAGTGGATTAGAACTTGTGAATAGAAGTAGACTTCCAACTTACTTGACTTTCTTTTACTTTATTTGGTAAAGGATAACTAAGTAGAAGTAACCTTCAATTATCAATTGATCTTGAGAAAAATCCAACAAGGATAGAACTTCCGATTAATCTCTCCTAATCAAGGTTTTTTATTGTTATTATTTTATTTCCTCTGCCATTGCTATTCTTGCTTTTTATCTTAAACCAAAACCTCAAAACACACTTTCTCATAACCAATAATAAGAACACCTCCCTGCAATTTCTTGAGAAGACGACCCGAGGTTTAAATACTTCGGTTATCAATTTCAAAGGGGTTTGTTACTTGTGACAATCAAAACGTTTGTAAGAAAGGATGATTGCTTGGTTTAGAAACTATACTTGCAACGGGAATTTATTCTGAATTCTAAACCGTCAATCATTCGCTTCTTCACACACACACACACACCTAGGCTAGCATACTTATTGCAACATTAAACATGACAGAGTGCAAAACAACTTAAACCAAAGGTTACTATCAGCTAAAACAGACATGTTCTTTTTTTATTGAATAGAATAGCCAAGGAGCAAGTCCACCTTTCATTTTTTATTCTGTTTGTCTTTCTTCTTCTTCTCGCTTGCTTGCTTACTAGTTTCTCCCTTGCCTTTGCCCTTTAGATTTTTCCAGAATCAAGCTTTCTTCATTATCTCTGCCACTCTCTTTTCTAGGCGTATTGCTTTGTCTATTTCTATGTCACTCCTTTCCTTGAAGTATTGATCTTAAATTGGAAATGTTGGGTCCATACTATGTAGATGTTTTGTAATTTAGTTGAGCTTGATTTGGCCATTTATGAATAATCAGCTTGAACTCCATATCTTACATCCTGAAGGGTAGTGAACTCCTTGAAAGCTCTCGTGTTATCAACTTGAAGTTGGGCCAGCTGGTTGAAAGATCATTGAAATTGTGAAGCTTGTTCCCTTTGCATAACTAAAGATCTTGACTCATAGTCTCTCTGTTGACTCATCATTCTCAACTGAAGCTCCTATTGTCTTTGTTGAGCTCTCATGTACTGTGAATGGAATTCTTCTTGCTTCTCTTGAATTCTCATGTACTGTTCAGATAGCCTTTCAATTGCTTCTTGCATCAGTCCCATGTCCATGTTGTTTTGTGGTTGGAATTGTTGCTCCTCTTCTTGCTCTTCTTGTTGTTCTTCTTCTTCCCGTGGTTCTTCTCTCCTTCTCCTTCTTTGTAGTCTTCGACTTTGTTGTGCCTCCGTCACATTCATCATCCTTTCAAAGGTCATAGGCATGCCTGGGTGCAGCCATGTTGGGTTTGCATCCTCCAGTGGCACTCTGGCTTTCATGCATAACCGCATGATAGTGCTAGGGTAATATAGCCAGGATTTAGCATAATTTTTCTCTGAGATCTTTTGAATTTCATTTGCAATGATCTCATAAACCTTTACCTCTCTTCCCACTATTATACAGTGTAGCATGACAGCCCTTTGCTTGTTAACTTCTGAGGTATTCACTGTGCCCAAAATTTATCTCTTTATAAGTTCATACCAACACTTTGCTTCAGGAGTGAGATCTCCCCTTTTTAGGTACTTGTGCCCTCCTTCATTGTCTCTCTCCCAGTCAGTATTAATCATATAGATATCACTAGAGATTTCATCATAATCTGGGTTCCCATTCACTCTTTGTTGGTACCCTAGCTCATCAAAATGTGCTGGCCTTAGTCCTAAGACCTTCATAATGGTCTTCGGGCTAAAGTCTACTTCCACACCTCGTACAAAACTCTTGTATGTTGGTGCTTTGGTCATATCCAGCCTTGTAGTGTTACCATAGAACTCCCTTATGATGTTTGCATTAATCCTGGTGATCGGTGAGGTTAGCTCTTCCCACTTTCTCTTTCTGATCTTAGCTTTTATTTCTGAACATCCATCCTCAGGCAACAGAAAAGGGATTTCTGGATATATCTTTTTGTCATTCATCCACCCAAGTTGCATTTGGTAGAACCATGATATGAACTTCCATCGATCATAGTCATTTTCCACTTCCTCAGTAATAGGTTTATTTCCTCTCCTTCTTTTGGAACTTGAAGAAGATGCCATGCTTTCCTTGATGGCTAGTGATGAATGGAATTTTGACGGTTTAGAATTCACAAATGAAATCTCGTTGCACTATAGTTTCTAAACCAACAAATAATCCTTTCATACAAAAGATTGTTTGTCACGAGTACGAATCCCTAAAATTATAAACCGAAGTATTTAAACCCCGGGTCGTTCTCCCTATGAATTATGATAAAGTGTCTTGTTATTGGTTATGAGGTATGTTTTGGGGTTTTTGAGATAAGAGGCATGAAATGTAAATGGCAATGAAAATAAACTAACAACTAGAAAAGCTTTTGGCAAGGGATGAGAACTAGAAGTCCTATCCTAGTTATCCTCCTCAATTGTGACCACAATTGTCCATTGCTCCCACTTAGTTAACCTCTAACCATGGAGGAAAGTCAAGTGGATGGATTAACTTGATTCCACAAGTCCTAGCCAACTCCTAAGGAAAGACTAGCTTTAGTGGTATTCAAGCTAATTAGCAACTTCTAATTATCAATCAACAAAGGAATTAGATAACTCAAGAGTCACTAATTACTCAACCTAGGCCAAGAGGGGAAAAAATATACACTAAAATCCACCCAAGCATTTCATCAAACACTTGGAAGGCACAAAAGAAAAGCATAGTAAATTGACAACAACAATGAAATCTAACAACAATTATTGCAAGGAATTAATAACAACAACCAAAAGAAACAAAATTATTATGAATTACCTCAAATTGAATTGAAAGAGAACAGAAGGAACAAGAGTAGATCTACAACAAAGAATAGAAACAAAATAGAAGAAATTACAACAAAAGAATAGAAGAATGACGAACGTAACAACAAGGAACTGAAGAGTAGAAGAAGATGAAAGCATGAATTGAAACCTAGATCTAAGATTATTGACCTAAACCTATTCCTAATCCTAATCCTAAAGAGAAGTGAGAGCTTCTCTCTCTAAAACTAACTAAAACTAATCCTAATGTCTATGAATGAGCCAAAGATGTGTGAATCCTCCATTCCCCTTCAATCCTTGGTCCTTTTATGCATTTTGGCGCTAAAGTTGGTTTGGATTGGGCCCCACAGCTCTCAGAATTTGCTAGTCACATTTTATATTTAAAAATCACGTGCGGCCACCGACGCGTACGCATACAGCAAGCGTGCGCGTCCCTTGAAGTTCCGCGATCCATGCGTGCGCGTACAGTGCGCGTGCGCGTGGATGACGCCTCTCAAATCTTTGGCTTTTCCATGTGTTCTCCACTTTGGATGCTTTCCTCTTCACTTCTTTTATCCATTCCCAGCCTTTTCAACCTGAAATCACTTAACAAACAAATCAAGGCATCTAGTGGAATCAAAGGTGAATTAAAATTAACAATTAATAGCCTAAAAAGCATGTTTTCATACTTAAGCACAAATTAGGAGAAAATCATGAAACCATGCTATTTCATTGAATAAATATGGGTAAAAGGTCATAAAATCCCCTAAATCAAGCACAAGATAAACCCTAAAAATGGGGTTTATCAGTTAGCCGAGTAGGGGTTGAAGGTTTATGAAGGGGGAAGGTTGGTGTAATGCACTCTCGGTGGAAAAGTGTTTGAAGTTAAGGTAGTGTTATGGAAGCAAGTGAACAAAGGTGCTTTGTTACACAAAGAACACGGTTATTGGGCTTTAGTTTTAAAGAATACAAGAGTTGAATTTCTGGAGTGCAAGAAGTGTGAAACTTTAGTTTACATGCACGGTTCGAGTGAGGCCATTTATAGTAAGCTTTAATGAAGAATGGATGGCTAGGATTCTGTGGGACAAGTTTTTAATGAATGGTTTGCATGTAAAGGTAAATAAGGACAAAAGTTGCCTCTTCATTAGGCATGTGGGGTCGGTCTTCTAAGGGCTTCTCCTAAGGATGTGCAGATTTTTATCCTTACGAAACAACCTTCCAAGACATGCGATCTACTTTTGTTTTCATGCTTGCTTTACTCTTTCTTGTCTTGTCCCTTTCATCAAGCCATTCTTCTGTATACCTATCCATCATGTCAAAACAAAGAAAAGAATTAAAATAGGTGGCAGTGATACATGGCAAGCAATGCTTCAATTTAAACTAAAATTTTGACTAGCATTCTTCATGATTGTTCATTGGTGCACGAAATTGTGATCATCAACAATGGCGCCAAAGGACTTGGAGCTCTTAAACGTGAATCACACTTTCTCACAATTCCGCACAACTAACCAGCAAGTGCACTGGGTCGTCCAAGTAATAAACCTTACGTGAGTAAGGGTCGATCCCACGGAGACTGTCGGCTTGAAGCAAGCTATGGTCACCTTGTAAATCTTAGTCAGGCGAATTCAGATGGTGATGGAGAATTGATAATTAAAAGATAAATAAAACATAAAAAATAAAGATAGAGATACTTATGTAACTCTTTGGTTGGAATTTCAGATAAGCGTATGAAGATGCTTTGTTCCTCCTGAACCTCTGCTTTCCTATTGCCTTCTTCCAATCATTCATACTCCTTTCCATGGCAAGCTTTATGTTGGGCATCACCGTTGTCAATGGCTACTTCCCGTCCTCTCAGTGAAAACGTTCCAAATGCGCTGTCACCACACGGCTAATCATCTGCCGGTTCTCGATCATGTCGGAATAGGTTCCATTGATCCTTCTGCGTTTGTCACACGCCCCACAATCGCGAGTTTGAAGCTCGTCGTAGTCATCCCTTCCTAGATCCTACTCAGAATACCATAGACAAGGTTTAGACGTTCCGGATCTCAGGAATGGCCGCCAATAATTCTAGCCTATACCACGAAGGTTTCAATCTTAGATTAGAAACCCAAGAGATATGCATTCAAGCCATTGCTAGTAGAATAGAGGTGGTTGTCAGGCACATGTTCATAGGTGAGAATGATGATGAGTGTCATGGATCATCACATTCATCAAGTTGAAGAACGAATGAATATCTTGGAGAAGAAATAGACTTGAGTTGAATAGAAAAACAATAGTACTTATATTAATTCATGAAGAACAGCAGAGCTCCACACCTTAATCTATGGTGTGTAGAAACTCCACCGTTAAGAATACATAAGAACAAAAGGTCTAGGCATGGCCATGAGGCCAGCCCCTAAACGTGAAAAGGTCTATCAAAGTATATCAAGTGTGAAAAAGTGTCAAAATACAATAGCAAAAGGTCTATTTATAGAAAACTAGTATCCTAGGGTTACAGAAATAAGTAATTAATGCAGAAATCTTCTTCCAGGCCCACTTGGTGTGTGCTTGGGCTGAGCATTGAAGCTTCCATGTGTAGAGACTTTTCTTGGAGTTAAACGCCAGCTTTTGTGCCAGTTTGGGCGTTTAACTCCAGCTTTTGTTCCAGTTTTGGAGTTAAACGCCAGAATTCTTGAGCTGACTTGGAACGCCTATTTGGGCCATCAAATCTCGGATAAAGTATAGACTATTATATATTGCTGGAAAGCCCAGAATGTCTAATTTCCAACGCAATCAAGAGAGCGCCAATTGGGCTTCTGTAGCTCCAGAAAATCCACTTTGAGTGCAGGGAGGTCAGAATCCAACAGCATCTGCAGTCCTTTTTCAGCCTCTGAATCAGATTTTTGCTCAGGTCCCTCAATTTCAGCCAGAAAATACCTGAAATCACAGAAAAACACACAAACTCATAATAAAGGCCAGAAGAGTGATTTTTATTTAAAAACTAATAAAAATATAATAAAAACTAATTAAAATATACTAAAAACATACTAAAAACAATGCCAAAAAGCGTATAAATTATCCGCTCATCATTCATCCATCCGTGACTCATTTTGTGCTTTATATATTCTTGGAGGACACCAAACTTAGTGTTTGGCTATATGGTTCAAAGTGTTACTCCCTCCAAGTATTATCATTGAGAGCTCACTGATAAACCACTATTTTATGGTTTATGTTGTATTTAATTGAGTAGTTTCATCAAGTCTTTACCCACTTATTCATATGATTTGCATGATTTTACAATTCCTTCCTAGTTTTGTTCTACGGTTCAAAACTTGCTTCCTAGAGATCTTTAATTTGTATATTTTAATTCTCCTTTATACCATTCGATGCCGTGATCCGTGTGTTAAGTGTTTCAGGCTTTATAGGGCAGGAATGACTTAGAAAATGGAGAAGAAGCTTGCAAAAATGGAAGGAACACAAGAAACTAAGGAGATAACCAGCGAGCATCGATGCGCACGCACGACGCGTGCGCGTGCTTGATGTGTACGCATGGATTGGAGTTCTGCAAGATGACGCGTGCGCATGCCTGACGCATACGCATGACATGCACAACCTGCAAAAATAACAGAAAATGCTGGGGGCAATTTTGGGCCGAGTTTTGACCCAATTTTTGGCCCAAAAACACAGAATAGAGCCAGGGAACCTGCAGAGACTCAACACACATTCACACATTCTCATTAGGATAGTTTTAGGTTTTTAGATCTGAATCTAGAGAGAAAATCACTCTTCCTCTAGGTTTTCTTTACATTCATAGATTATTAGTTTTATGCTTTTACTTTTGGAGATTGAAGAGTCATCACCTCCGTTGAAGATATTATTCTAGTTTGTTTTCGTACTCTTTTATTTATTCCATATTCTTAATTCTTGTTTAAAGTTACAATTGGATTATTTTCATGGATTGTTAATGCAAAGGATTACTTTTACTTTTAATTAATTTTGAATCTCTATTTTATTTAAATTATCATGCCTCTTTTCTATTCCAAACTCCCAATAACGAAGATGGTATCCATGTCAATAGAGTAGATTCTCTACTTGACATGGGGGTTGATTAAAAGGAGACACTTGAGTTGGAATGCTCAAGTGGTTAGTTAAATTGGAAGTTGTTGGCTAATTCTGTATTTACTAACGCTAGACCTTCCCAAGGGAGAGGACTAGGATTTGCGAATAAGAGTTAGCTCAATCACTTGACTTTCCTTTATTTAGTAAGGGTTAACTAAGTGAAAATAACAACCTCTTTGTACTACACTTGAGAGAATTCCAACAAGGATTGAATAATATAAATTCCTTTTTATTGTCATTGCACTTAATTACAATTGTTTATTTTCTGTTATTCAACTCTCAAAATTCTCGGAAAACTCCTAATTAATAACTTAGCACCCTTTCTAGCAACTCGTTGGGAGGCGACCTGGGACATTGATGCACGTGGAAACTTGTCTCGCAACAAATTCCCCTTCGGCAAGTGTACCGAATTGTCGTCAAGTAATAACTCACAAAAGAGTGAGGTCGAATCCCATAGAGATTAACGGATTAAGCAATCAATAGTTGATTTATTATCCTAGTTAGATGATTCAGATTTGGATGATGAGTAACAAAGGAATGTAAATTGCATGAATGTAAAGAAAGCAATAAAGTGCAGAAAAGTAAAATGGCAAGAAAAGTAAATATAAGAACTTAAAATAAAATGAACATTGGGATCAAGAGATATTGCAATCCTTCGGATCAAGTTCATTCTCATCTCTTCCTCAATCAATGCGTTCATTGATCTCCTTGGCAATCTTAAGTGATCGAATTACAATTCCGTGTAATTCAATCTCTCAAATCTTGATCAATAGCCAATTCCTTGGTCAATTGCTCATGAGAAGAGATGAAGTATGGTCACTGATTATACCACATGCATTTCCCAAATCAAGTGTTGGAAGGATTATAGTCACATGTCCATCCAAACCCAATTTGGTCCAGCATGAGAAAGTATTTCTAGCATGATCTCTTCATTCCTCTTTCAAGCTTCAGAAGAGATCCAAGTATGAATAGTTTCTTTTCTAAGATAACTACCCAATTGGATGAAGATCGAAAGCTCTCTAGTAAAATCAAGAAGAAAGAAAGAAGAAGAAGAATAAGAACTACACTTAATCCATTGAATCACAATAGAGCTCTCTAACCCAACGTAAAGAGTTAGTTGATCATTTCTCTACAAAAATAGAAAAGAAAGAAAGTGTAGAAAAGTAAATATGAAGATTCAAACTGAAATTGAAAATTCAACATTCATAAATGAAAATTACAACTAAAAAAAAGAAGGAAAAGTGTGTGAGGGGAGGGAGTCTGAAGACCCCTCTTCAATCCCCCATTCCAGAATTTCAGTCCCCCCTTTCCAAGATTCCTTTCAATGTAAAGACTAAGGCCTTTATATAGGCTCTCCTAAATTACAAAATAAAATTAAAAGCAAATTACAATTAAATGAAAATTCCTATTCTAGATGCTTCTTGTGGTCTTGATTGGTTGACAATTGTGGGCTTGCTTGCTTGAGCTTTGAGGTGGACTTGAGAGAGAGTGAGTCAAGTTGAGGTCCAGGTGCTAAAGTTAGTGCTAAAGTTAGCCACACTAACGCTACAAGTGTGGCGTTAGTGCTAAAGTTATTATGGCTAACGTTGCACTTGTTGCCCAGTTGGTGTTTTTGGGGCTTAAAAGATGCCTCTTGTTTGTGCTCAAATTTCATGTCCACTATAGAGTATTATATATCGTTGGAAAGCTCTGAATGTCCGCTTTCTAACGCAACTGGAATCACCTCAATTGGACCTTTTTAGCTCAAGTTATGCTCCTTTGAAGTGGACTTGGTCGCTGGCATAATTGCCAGCGTTACTGGAAAACTTGAGTGCCAATAACGCTAGCGATCAGGGCTTCATTATTGCTAGTTTCTGGAGCTCAAACTTAGTGTCCACCCCATACTATTATATATTTTTGGAAAGCCCTGGATGTCTACTTTCCAATGCCTTTAGAAGCGCATCATTTGGAGCTCTACAACTCGAGTTACACTTCTTGGAAGGTGAAGTGGTCAGCTGGCCTTAATACAGGTTGATACCATGTTCATCATTGCACTTTGGAGGCAGGTTTTCTCCCTCAAATTTAGTGTCAACCATGTAGTACCATATATTCCTGGAAAGCTCTGGAATCCTACTTTCCAATGCCACTAGAGTCACCTCATTTGGTGTTTTGTGGCTCAAGTTATTCTTGTTTGAAGAAGGCATGGTCAGGCTGCCAAGTGGGACTTTTGCCCACGTTAACTACCACGTTAATCTAGTTAACGTGGAAGTTGACGTGGGTCTTTTTACTTCGCCAACGTTAGTGGAGATCACCTTTTCCACTAACTTTGGCATTTCCCTTTCCTTCCACGTTAGTTCCCACGTTAATGTAGTTAACGTGGAAGCTAACATGGGTCTTCTTGCTTCGAAAACGTTAGTGGCACTCACTTTTTCCACTAACGTTGGCATATACTCCTTTTGCAAGCGTTATTGGGGCTCACCTTCCCCATTAACGTTGCTTGGTGCCTTTTGTCCCTTCGTTAGAGTTCACGTTAGTGTAGCTAACGTGACTCTTAACGTGGGTCTTCGTTCCATGCTCTCCTTCTTCAAAGTTAATGCCACTAACTTTTCTCACTAACGTTGTGGCTTTCCTTCCTTCCATGTTAGTGCCCACGTTAGTGTAACTAACGTAGCCACTAACGTGGCTCTTCTCTTCTTCTTTTGGCCTGAAATCAATCAAACAAAGTGCATCAAAGCCTTGCTCTTAATCATGGGATCATGCATCATCCAATTTATCATATAATTCATGAAAAATTCTCATGAAATCATGTAAAGTGCACAATGTATGCTTGAATCAAGATGTAAGTGAATATCTACCCAAAACTAGCTTATTTCCTAAGAAAATACATGAAACTACCTTAAAAACAGTAAAGAAAAGGTCAGTGAAACTGGCCAAAATGCCCTGGCATCACAACACCAAACTTAAAGCTTGCTTGTCCCTAAGCAAGTACTGGAACAAGAGAATGATGAATGGAATGCCAAGAGAAATGAGTCATTCTTGTGGAAGTCATGTCCCGGGTTTTATGGTGGTTTCATGCATAGCAACTTAGGTTCATTCCTGGCTTTTAGACCTTTATCATGTCCTAGAATACTCACTGTGATTGCATCCCATGAGACTTTTATTCATTGATCCTTTTGTTGTCATTTCAGGGCTTATTTTTGTTCTTAAGCTAAGTGCTCTGTAAGGGGGCAACTCTTTTAAATAAGCTTTCAGCCAACACTCCCGAACCAGTTGGTTCAAGGTGCTAGGTGTTGAAGCACCCCCTAAGGACTTACTAGCTCAAGTCTCTCCCCCATACATACACACCATAGACACATAGTTTATTTATTTTCTTTTCTTGAGACCTTGGTGTCCAGCACCTCTTTGGGTTACTAAATGCTCTGTAGTGGGGGTTACTCTTGATAGTGGACTTTCAGCTGATAATCCCGAGTTAGTTAACCCAAGTTACCAAGTGATAAGGCACCCCTAAGAGCTTATTCATCCAAGTAGATCCCTCACACAGGAGCACCACAGACACATGCCTCAAGATTAAAACCATTGGTGCCTAGCCTTATTGCTTACTCTTTTTTTTTTCTTTTTTTTGAACCTTTATTGTTCTTTCCCTTTTTCTTATTAGGATCTTCTTATTTAGCTAGTCTCATGGGGTGTGTTCAAAGCATATGATTCAGGACAGATAGTTGTCTTCCCACCTTGTGGTTGAACCAACTTAGCTAACTTATGACCACACCACAAACTCAGGAACTTACTCCATAGTATGAACTCTACTCTGGTCTATTATAAAATACTCATTCTCTTTTCATTTGATTCAAAAGGGACAAGCATACTAGTAAGCAAAGTAAGGATGCAGTAATGACATTCAGACTAGAAAACACAACCTTAATCAATAAAAAGTTTAAAAGACAGAATTGACATGCTTATTCACAAGAAGAAAGCACACATACATACAAAGAACATAGAAGACAATCATGCAAATTAAAGTGCTGGAAATAAGTAAGAGGAGAAAGGAACTTTACCACCTTGTATTTTATCTTCATTGTTGTTGCCCTTTTCCTCCTATTCTTCCCCTTCCTACACCAGACATAGAATGATTGCTTATACTCAAGTAACAATTAAAATAGTGGTGACGGGGTTTATGATGGATCATGAATGTCTTAAAATAAAGTGTGAGTATGCATGTGTTTCAGCAAGCAAGATTATGGATCACAACAAAAGCACAAGAAGTAAAACAGAGACAATTTTGATTGCATTAATAAGTGGTGTTGGCATGGTACTTTGCATGAAAGTTAAGTGGCAACACCAAACTTAGTGTGCCACTGTCAATCTAGAATGTTGCAAGTACCCAGTGAAGATTGAAATTCAAATTGTTGCATGGCAACACCAAACTTAGAGTTCAATCATATGCCAAATTATTGAAAGTAAACTAAGCAAAGCAAGGAAATGTTAACTACGGTTGGGTTGCCTCCCAACAAGCGCTCTTTTAATGTCATTAGCTTGACATGTTGATCACGACTTTCTTCCTCTTCTTCCAGTTTGTTAAGAGGAATGACCTCAAGAGAAAAGAGGAGCCAGTTAATGCCCCTTGTTTTGAGTGCCTCTCCCCAGCAAGCCTTCTTCTGTTGTTAGCTTGAGTAAACTTGCTTGTTGGGGTAGGGGTGGGATGGCTTTTGGTTGACCTTTTCTTCTTCATGAATATTGTCCTTCTTTTCTTGGTCACCATCCTTTTGTTAGTGTTCATGTTGATTGCCTTTACCACCTTGATTTCAGGATTTGGGTATTGTATGATGGGTGGAGCATCCTCTTCATCAAGAACTTCTTGAATTGGTGGTTCAATGAACTCACCCTCTATGCAACTCTCTATTTCATTGGAGTGTGGGCTCTCTTGATTGACTTCCTCCCTTATTCTTGACCTTTGAATGAACTCCTCTATTTCTGGAGAGAGTGAAGTGGTCTCTCTTTGTGATCTCAGCTCTTCAATGAATTGTTCTTCAGAATATAGTTGTGCATTCTCCCTCAATTTTTCTTCATGGTCCCTTTTTGCTATTTTCTCCTCTTCGATTGTTTTTATTATTTCTTCAAGGAGGAGTTCTATCCTAGTGAGTCTCTCCTCTACTCTACTTTTTCTGAGTTCTTCAATGATGAGTTCCACCCTAGCAAGTTTATCTAAAGGAGGTTGGGTAGATTGTAATGGTTGGGCGGGGTTGGCTTGTGAATGGCATTGGTTGTTTTGTGGTTGTGTGTTATGAAAGTGGTATGACTCTTGTGGGTAGTGGATTGAGTTTTGTGGATGGTGAAATGAATTGTATGGAATTGGGATAGACTTTTGTGCTGAGGCATACCCAAATGATGAAGAATTTAGGCATGTAAAACTTGGAGGTGAGGTTGTATAATTGAGAGGTGATGGCTCTTGATGAATGGGGTATGAATGAGTGAAATCTCTTTGATTATGATCTTCCCAGCCACAACTTGAGTAGTGATTAATTTCACCAAAATATGGACCATTTTGTGGCTCTGGAAAGTACCCCATTTCATGTTCTTGATACCCCCACCCACCATGAGCATAGTAAAGTGAATCATTATGTGGTGGTGGAGAGTTTCCCATGAAATATGATTGACTAAAATATGATGGATGCTCCTTTCTTTCCTGCAGAAAGCTCTGTCTCAAACAATAATCACCAAAAGAAATTGGAATCTCCATTGTCACAGATGAGGAAATTCCCAGTGAGGCAATATCACAAACAGTTAGTTAGCAAAAGAAAATAAAGAAACAAAAGAAAACAAAGACAAAAGAAAAGTGTCTAATCTAGTAAATCAATCAACCGATAGTTTGTTAATCACGATTAATCCCCGGCAATGGCGCCATAAACTTGATGCACGTGGAAACTTGTCTCACAACAAATTCCCCTTCGGCAAGTGTACCGAATTATCGTCAAGTAATAACTCACAAAAGAGTGAGGTCGAATCCCACAGAGATTAATGGATTAAGCAATCAATAGTTGATTAATTATCCTAGTTAGACGATTCAGATTTGGATGATGAGTAACAAAGGAATGTAAATTGCATGAATGTAAAGAAAGCAATAAAGTGCAGAAAAGTAAAATGGCAAGAAAAGTAAATATAAGAACTAAAAATAAAATCAACATTGGGATCAAGAGATATTGCAATCCTCCGGATCAAGTTCATTCTCATCTCTTCCTCAATCAATGCGTTCATTGATCTCCTTGGCAATCTTAAGTGATCGAATTACAATTCCTTGTAATTCAATCTCTCAAATCTTGATCAATAGCCAATTCCTTGGTCAATTGCTCATGAGAAGAGATGAAGTATGGTCACTGATTATACCACATGCATTTCCCAAATCAAGTGTTGGAAGGATTATAGTCACATATCCATCCAAACCCAATTTGGTCCAGCATGAGAAAGCATTTCTAGCATGATCTCTTCATTCCTCTTTCAAGGTTCAGAAGAGATCCAAGTATGAATAGTTTCTTTTCCAAGATAACTACCCAATTGGATGAAGATCGAAAGCTCTCTAGTAAAATCAAGAAGAAAGAAAAAAGAAGAAGAATAAGAACTACACTTAATCCATTAAATCACAATAGAGCTCTCTAACCCAACGTAAAGAGTTAGTTGATCATTGCTCTACAAAAATAGAAAAGAAAGAAAGTGCAGAAAAGTAAATATGAAGATTCAAACTGAAATTGAAAATTCAACATTCATAAATGAAAATTACAACTAAAAAAAAGAAGGAAAAGTGTGTGAGGGGAGGGAGTCCGAAGACCCCTCTTCAATCCCCCATTCCAGAATTTCAGTCCCCCCTTTCCAAGATTCCTTTCAATGTAAAGACTAAGGCCTTTATATAGGCTCTCCTAAATTACAAAATGAAATTAAAATCAAATTACAATTAAATGAAAATTCCTATTCTAGATGCTTCTTGTGGTCTTGATTGGTTGATAATTGTGGGCTTGCTTGCTTGAGCTTTGAAGTGGACTTGAGAGAGAGTGAGTCAAGTTGAGGTCCAGTTACTAAAGTTAGTGCTAATGTTAGCCACACTAACGCTACAAGTATGGCGTTAGTGCTAAAGTTATTGTGGCTAACGTTGCACTTGCTGCCCAGTTGGTGTTTTTGGGGCTTAAAAGATGCCTCTTGTTTGTGCTCCAATTTCATGCCCACTATAGAGTATTATATATCGTTGGAAAGCTCTAAATATCATCTTTCTAACGCAACTAGAATCACTTCAATTGGACCTTTGTAGCTCAAGTTATGCTCTTTTGAAGTGGACATTGTCACTGGCATAGTTGCCAGCGTTACTGGAAAACTTGAGTGCCAATACCGCTAGCGATCAGGGCTTCATTATTGCCAGTTTCTGGAGCTCAAACTTAGTTTCCACCCCATACTATTATATATTATTGGAAAGCCCTAGATGTCTACTTTCCAATACCTTTGTAAGCGCATCATTTGGAGCTCTACAACTCGAGTTACACTTCTTGGAAGGTGAAGTGGTCAGCTGCCCTTAATACAGGTTGATACCATGTTCATCATTGCACTTTCGGGGCAGGTTTTCTCCCTCAAATTTAGTGTCAACCATGTAGTGCTATATATTCTTAGAAAGCTCTGAAATCCTACTTTCCAATGCCACTGGAATCACCTCATTTGGAGTTATTGGCTCAAGTTATTCTTGTTTGAAGAAGGCATGGTCAGGCTGCCAAGTGGGACTTTTGCCCACGTTAACTACCACGTTAATCTAGTTAACGTGGAAGTTAACGTGGGTCTTTTTGCTTCGCCAACATTAGTGAAGATCACCTTTTCCACTAACTTTGGCATCTCCCTTTCCTTCCACGTTAGTTCCCACGTTAATGTAGTTAACGTGGAAGCTAACGTGGGTCTTCTTGCTTCGAAAACATTAGTGGCACTCACTTTTTCCACTAACATTGGCATATACCCCTTTCGCAAGCGTTATTGGGGCTCACCTTCCCCATTAACGTTGCTTGGTGCCTTTTGTCCCTTCGTTAGAGTTCACGTTAGTGTAGCTAACGTGACTCTTAACGTGGGTCTTCGTTCTATGCTCTCCTTCTTCAAAGTTAATGCCACTAACTTTTCTCACTAACGTTGTGGCTTTCCTTCCTTCCACGTTAGTGCCCACGTTAGTGTAACTAACGTAGCCACTAACGTGGCTCTTCTCTTCTTCTTTTGGCCTGAAATCAATCAAACAAAGTGCATCAAAGTCTTGCTCTTAATCATGGGATCATGCATCATCTAATTTATCATATAATTCATGCAAAATTCTCATGAAATCATGTAAAGTGCACAATGTATGCTTGAATCAAGATGTAAGTGAATATCTACCCAAAACTAGCTTATTTCCTAAGAAAATGCATGAAACTACCTTAAAAACAGTAAAAAAAAGGTCATTGAAACTGGCCAAAATGCCCTGGCATCAGACTCATACTCCCAGTATTTTTATTCTAAATTTTTGTGACAACCTTTCTAAATTGATGCGGTGGATTTTAGCTGGTTAAGAGCTATACTCGCAACGCTGTTCTTATATTACAATCTCTTAATTGGTCTAATTTCTTCCACCCCATCAATTTTTGGCACCGTTGCCGGGGAGTTGCAATTGTGTGCTGAATTATTAATTAGTGTTCATATTTTTATTTTATTTGCATATTTTAATTTTTGTTACCATGAGCTATATGTTTCTCTCATTGAATGACGCGTTCGTTTCTTGATCCGAGCTTAGCCGCATTTGATCCTGAAATTAAAAGAACTATTTCACGTATTAGGCGAGCTCGGCGTCGGTTAGCCTCTGAGGGTGGTAAAGTGATTGTTATCAATTCACGAGTCTCATCTGAGAGCGAATCTGAACTGCCATATGAGAGCGAAACAAGCTCCTTTACTACTGATTCAGTTGATTCACATGCAGATAGAATGGCAGCACCTAGGAGGATTACTCTCCAGGAAGCTGGAGCTCCAGACTTTACACTGCAGCCGTATCAAGTGCATCATCTAACTCTGGCTGCAGATTTTGAACTGAAGACTGCACTAATCAACTTGATGCCCAAGTTTCATGGCTTACTTGCTCAGGAGCCTATCAAGTACCTAAGGGATTTTCAAACTGCCTGTTCTACTGTTAGGCGTCATGGTGCAAATGAAACTTCTATTCTGTTAACCGCCTTCCCATTTTCTCTTGAGGGAAAGGCGAGTGAGTGGTACTACTCCCAACCTGAAGCAACTGTTACCAACTGGGATACGCTCAGGAGAGAATTATTGGAAAAATACTTTCCAGCTAAAGTTACAGATAGATTGAGGAAAGAGATCTCCTACATTGCTCAGGGTGAATTGGAAACTCTCTATGAGTACTGGGAGCGCTTTAAGAACCTTCTAGACGCATGCCCCCATCACATGATTGACAGGCTAGTGTTGTTCAGTAATGAGTCCAATTCACACTCCATTCAAAAATTGGTGAATTAGTTCTTTTGGCAAGCACGCCAAAGTTATCGTCAAGTAATAACCCACAGTGGAGTGGGATCGTATCCACAGAGATTGGCAAATTCAATTAGTTTTAATTGATTAATGAATTAGTCAAGTAGATCAATAAGATTGTGAAGTGCAGAATTGTAAATGACATAAATGTAAATGACTAGAATATAAAGAAAAGCAATAAAGTGCAGAAATATAAATGGCAGAATGTAAAGTGCAGAATCATAAATGACTTGAATGTAAATGGGAATGGGGAATTGCTGAATGTAAAATTAAGCTATAGAGAAATAGATAGATAAGAATGGGGAAATTCATTGAGATTGGGAGATGTTGTCTCTTTGGATCAAATCTAGCCTATATCCTCTTCAATCATGCAACTCATTGACCTCTTGGCAATCATGATTGATTGAGCCCCAATCCCTTGGTGACTCAATCTCTTAGATCTTGATCACTAGCCAATTCCTTGGTCTAATTGCTCATGAAGAGAGATATGTTTGGTCCCTGATTATACCACACACCATTATAGGTCCAAGTAGAGGGATGATTATATGTCACATATCCAAACACCAAAACCCAGATTCTACTCAAGTGTGAGAAGGGATTTCAAGCATGGTTTCATGTTTCCTTTCCCAAGGTTCCCATGAAACCCAATTGCATTCAATCTCTTTTCCAAGATAATTGAACACTAAGCATTAAGAATGAAATTCCTTCTAGCAAATCAAAGAGAAGATGAAGAGAAGAAGAATTTCACTATTATCAATCCATCAAGTACAATAGAGCTCCCTCTCTCAATGAGAGGGAAGTTAGCTACTCATAGCTCAAAAAGTACTCAAAAGTGAAGTGTAAAAGAGGATCTAAAACCAACTGCTTAACCCCCTTCTTTAGTACTCCTTGGGGGTATTTATACTACTCCTAGTAAAATAAAAGAATTACAAAAGTGAAAAAGGAAAATTACATTTTGGAGGGAAAAGAAAACACTCAATAAGCGTGACTTCTCAGCTGGCGTGTGGCTGGCGCTTTACTGGTGTGCACGTGCCCTTCATTTCTTGCTTGGCGTGCCACGCCTAATCCTTCAAGTGGCACGCTCATCTCGCTATCAACCTTGGCGTGCCACGCCTTCGAACTCAAGTGGCACGCCATAGTGGGATTCTTGTGTTGGCGTGCCATGCCTTCGAACTCAAGTGGCACGCCCTTTGCCTTTTTCCACTTTTCTTTGCCTCTGAAAACTTGAACTGGCGTGCCATGCCCTTGCTCTATGCTTGGCTAAGCTTCTCTGGAAAGTTGCATTAGCGTGGCTGGTGCACGAAATTGTGATGTCCAGGCTCAAACACTTTAATTATGTAAAATTCATGGCTCTTTCTTTCCCTGGCAATGGCGCCAAGAACATGGTGCCAATACCATGGTTCACAACTTCGATACAACTAACCAGCAAGTGCACTGGGTCGTCCAAGTAATACCTTACATGAGTAAGGGTCGAATCCCACGGAGATTGTTGGTATGAAGCAAGCTATGGTCACCTTGTAAATCTCAGTCAGGCGGATATAAAATAATTATGGAGTTTTCGAATTTAATATAATAAAATAGGGATAGAGGTACTTATGTAAATCATTGGTAGGAATTTCAGATAAGCGAATGGAGATGCTTTTCGTTCTTCTGAACCTCTCCTTTCCTGCTATCTTCATCCAATCAATCTTACTCCTTTCCATGGCTGGCTTTATGTGATACATCACCACTGTCAATGGCTACTTTCGGTCATCTCTCGGGAAAATGATCCAATGCCCTGTCACGGCACGGCTAATCGTCTGGAGGCATCACCCTTGCCAATGGCTTCATCTTATCCTCTCAGTGAATAATATGCTCACGCACCCTGTCACGGCACGGCTATTCATCTGTCGGTTCTCGATCATGCTGGAATAGGATTTACTATCCTTTTGCGTCTGTCACTAACGCCCTGCAATCGCGAGTTTAGAGCTCGTCACAGTCATTCATTCATTGAATCCTACTCGGAATACCACAGACAAGGTTTAGACCTTCCGGATTCTCTTGAATGCCGCCATCATTCTAGCTTACGCCACGAAGATTCTGGTTAGGAGATCTAAGAGATATTCATTCTAGCTTATTTCATGTAGAACGGAGGTGTTTGTCAGGCACATGTTCATAGGGGAGAATGGTGATGAGCGTCACACATAATCATCACCTTCATCACGTTCTTGGGTGCGAATGGATATCTTAGAAGTGAAATAAGATGAATTGAATAGAAAACAGTAGTACTTTGCATTAATCTTTGAGGAACAGCAGAGCTCCACACCTTAATCTATGGAGTGTAGAAACTCTACCGTTAAGAATACATAAGTGAAGGTCCAGGCATGGCCGAGATGGCCAGCCCCCTAAAACGTGATCAATAGTCTCCTAAGATGAACAATGGATTAAAACTGAGACCAAAGATCCCAAATGCAATAGTAAAAGGTCCTATTTATAATAAACTAGCTACTAGGGTTTACATGAGTAAGTAATTGATGAATAAATCCACTTCCTGGGCCCACTTGGTGTGTGCTTGGGCTGAGCCTTAAGTGTTGCACGTGCAGGGGCCATTTGTGGAGTTGAACGCCAGGTTTTGATCCATTTCTGGCGTTCAACTCTGGTTTTGGATCCTTTTCTGGCGCTGGACGCCAGATTTGGGCAGGAAGCTGGCGTTGAACGCCAGTTTACGTCGTCTATTCTTGGCCAAAGTATGGACTATTATATATTGCTTGAAAGCCCTGGATGTCTACTTTTTAACGCAATTAGAAGCGCACCATTTCGAGTTCTGTAGCTCCAGAAAATCCACTTTGAGTGCAGGGAGGTCAGAATCCAACAGCATCAGCAGTCCTTCTTCAACCTCTGAATCTGATTTCTGCTCAGGTCCCTCAATTTCAGCCAGAAAATACCTGAAATCACAGAAAAACACACAAACTCATAGTAAAGTCCAGAAATGTGAATTTAACATAAAAACTAATGAAAACATCCCTAAAAGTAACTAGATCCTACTAAAAACATACTAAAAACAATGTCAAAAAGCGTATAAATTATCCGCTCATCACAACACCAAACTTAAATTGTTGCTTGTCCCCAAGCAACTGAAAATCAAATAGGATAAAAAGAAGAGAATATACTATAAATTCCAAACTATCAATGAAACATAGCTCCAATCAAATGAGCGGGACTTATAGCTTTTTGCCTCTTGAATAGTTTTGGCATCTCACTTTATCCATTGAGGTTCAGAATGATTGGCATCTATAGGAACTCAGAGTTCGAATAGTGTTATTGACTCTCCTAGTTCAGTATGATGATTCTTGAACACAGCTTCTTTATGAGTCTTGGCCGTGGCCCTAAGCACTTTGTTTTCCAGTATTACCACCGGATACATAAATGCCACAGACACATAATTGGGTGAACCTTTTCAGATTGTGACTCAGCTTTGCTAAAGTCCCTAATTAGAGGTGTCCAGGGTTCTTAAGCACACTCCTTTTTTTTTTTTGCATTGGACCTTGACTTTAACCGCTCAGTCTCAAGTTTTCACTTGACACCTACACACCACAAGCACATGGTTAGGGACAGCTTGGTTTAGCCGCTTAGACCAGGATTTTATTCCTTTAGGCCCTCCTATCCACTGATGCTCAAAGCCTTGGGATCCTTTTTTATTTACCCTTGCCTTTTGGTTTTAAGGGTTATTGGCTTTTTGCTCTTGCCTCTTGGTTTTGAGAGCTTTTGGCTTTTTCTGCTTGCTTTTCTTTCTATTATTTTTTTTCGCCTATATTTTTTTTTCTGCAAGCTTTGTTCTTTGCTGCTTTTTCTTGCTTTAAGAATTATTTTTATGATTTTTCAGATTATCAAATAACATGTCTCCTAGTCATCATTCTTTCAAGAGCCAACATATTTAACATTCTTAAGCAACAACTTCAAAAGACATATGCACTGTTCAAGCATACATTCAGAAAACAAGAAGCATTGTCACCACATCAATATAATTAAGCTAAGTTCAAGGATAAATTCGAAACTCATGTACTTCTTGTTCTTTTAAATTAAAACAGTTTTTATTTTAAGAGAGGTGATGGATTCATAGGACATTCATAACTTTTAAGACATAGTTACTAACTACTAATGATCATGTAATGAAGACACAAACATAGATAAGCACATAACATAGAAAACGAAAAACAGAAGAAATAAGAACAAGGAATGAATCCACCTTAGTGATGGTGGCGTTTCCTTCTTGAGGAACCAATGATGTCCTTGAGCTCTTCTATGTCTCTTCCTTGTCTTTGTTGCTCCTCCCTCATTGCTTTTTGATCTTCTCTTATTTCATGGAGCATGATGGAGTTCTCTTGATGTTCCACCCTTAGTTGCTTCCAATAATTGTGTGGAAGAAAATGTATCCCTTGAGGTATCTCAGGGATCTCATGGAAATGAGCTTCTTGCGCCTCTTGAGCTCCATGACTGGGCTCTCTTGCTTGCTCCATCTTTTTCTTAGTGATGGGCTTGTCCTCTTTAATGAGGATATCTTCCTCTATGTCAATCCCAGCCGAATTGCATAGGTGGAAGATGAGGTGAGGAAAGGCTAACCTTGCCATAGTGGAAGACTTGTCAGCCACCTTGTAGAGTTCTTGAGGTATAATCTCATGAACTTCCACCTCTTCTCCAATCATGATACTATGGATCATGATGGCCTGGTCTATAGTAACTTCAGACCGGTTGCTAGTGGGAATGATTGAGCATTGAATGAACTCCAACCATCCTCTAGCTACAGGCTTGAGGTCCAATCTTCTTAGTTGAACCGGCTTGCCTTTGGAGTCAATCTTCCATTGAGCTCCTTCTACACATATGTCCATAAGGACTTGGTCCAACCTTTGATCAAAGTTGACTCTCCTTGTGTAGGGGCGTGCGTTCTCTTCCATGTTTGGCAAGTTGAACGCCAACCTCACATTTTCCGGACTAAAATCTATGTATTTCCCCCGAACCATTGTAACATAGTTCTTTGGATCCGGGTTCTTACTTTGATCATGGTTCTTGGTGATCCATGCATTGGCATAGAACTCTTGAACCATTAGGATGCCGACTTGTTGGATGGGGTTTGTTAGAACTTCCCAACCTCTTCTTTGAATTTCATGTCGGATCTCCGGATACTCATTTCTTTTGAGTTTGAAAGGGACCTCGAGGATCACCTTCTTCTTGGCCACAACATCATAGAAGTGGTCTTGATGGGCTTTGGAGATGAACCTTTCCATCTTCCATGACTCGGAGGTGGAAGCTTTTATCTTCCCCTTCTCCTTTCTAGAGGATTCTCCGGTCTTGGGTGCCATCAATGGTAATGGAAAAACAAAAAGCTTATGCTTTTACCACACCAAACTTAGAATATTGCTCGCCCTCGAGCAATAAACAAAAGAATAAAAGAAGAAGAAGAAGAAATATGGAGAGGGAGAGGGAGATGTGGTTTCGGCCAAGGGGAGTGTAGAGGGATGTGTTGTGTGAATTTGATGAAGAATGGAGGTCTTTATATAGGGAAGGGAGGGGGGTTATTGTTCGGCCATATGGGTGGGTTTGGGTGGGAAATTGGTTTTGAATTTTTGAAGGTAGGTGGAGTTTATGAGGTAGGTTTATGGGGAAGAATGGATGGATGTGAGTGGTGAAGAGGTGATGGGGAAGAGTGTTTATGGGGTTGTGTGAGAGAGAGTGGTGAGAAGAAGTGAGTGGAGGTAGGTGGGGATCCTGTGGGGTCCACAGATCCTGAGGTGTTCAAGGATTTACATCCCTGCACCCATTAGGCATGTAAAAATGCCTTTGTACCCAACTCTGGGCGTTCAGCGCCAGGTTGGTGGCCATTTTGGGCGTTCAACGCCCATTTGTGTGCCATTTCTGGCGTTGAACGCCAGAACCATGCCTGTTCTGGCATTCAGCGCCCAGAAGCTGCCCATTTTGGGCGTTCAGCGCCAGAACCATGCTCTGTTCTGGCGCTGAACGCCAGACAGATGCTCCTTCAGGGTGTGATTTTTCTTCTACTGTTTTTGATTCCGTTTTCAATTTTTATATTTATTTTGTGACTCCACATGATCATGAACCTACAAAGACATATAACTAAGGAAAATATAGTTAGATAAATAAAAATTGGGTTGCCTCCCAACAAGCGCTTCTTTAATGTCAATAGCTTGACAGTGGGCTCTCATGGAGCCTCACAGATGTGCAGAGCTTTGTTGAGACTCTCCAACACCAAACTTAGAGTTTGGATATGGGAGTTCAACACCAAACTTAGAGTTTGGTTGTGGCCTCCCAACACCAAACTTAGAGTTTGACTGTGAGGGCTCTGGTTGACTCTGCTTTGAGAGAAGCTTTTTCTGCTTCCTCTCCATGGTTGCAGAGGGAGATCCTTGAGTTTTGAACACAAGGGAGTTCTCATTCCATTGAAGGACTATTTCACCTCTGTCAACATCAATCACAGCTCTTGCTGTGGCCAGGAAAGGTCTTCCTAGGATGATGGATTCATCCTCTTCCTTTCCAGTATCCAGGACTATGAAATCAGTAGGGATGTAAAGGCCTTCAACCTTTACTAACACGTCCTCTACTTGTCCATAAGCCTGTTTTCTTGAACTGTCTGCCATCTCTAATGAGATTTTAGCAGCTTGCACCCCATAGATTCCCAGTTTCTCTATTACAGAGAGGGGCATGAGGTTTATTCCTGAACCAAGGTCACACAGAGCCTTAAAGATCATGGTGCCTATGGTACAAGGTATTATGAACTTTCCAGGATCCTGTCTCTTCTGAGGCAATGTCAGTTGATCCAGATCACTTAGTTCATTGATGAACAAGGGAGGTTCAACTTCCCAAGTATCAATGCCAAATAATTTGGCATTCAGCTTCATGATTGCACCAAGAAACTTGGCAGTTTGCTCTTCAGTAACATCCTCATTCTTTTCAGAAGAGGAATACTCATCAGAGCTCATGAAGGGCATAAGGAGGTTCAATGGAATCTCTATGGTCTCTAGATGAGTCTCAGATTCCTTTGGTTCCTCAGAAGGAAGCTCCTTATTGGTCACTGGACGTCCCAGGAGGTCTTCCTCCTTGGGATTCACGTCCTCCACTCCCCTTGTAGGTTCGGCCATGATGCTTATGTCAATGGCCTTGCACTCTCCTTTTGGATTCTCTTCTGTATTGCTTGGGAGAGTACTAGGAGGGATTTCAGTGATCCTTTTACTCAGCTGGCCCACCTGTGCTTCCAGACTTCTAATGGAAGATCTTGTTTCATTCATGAAACTTACAATGGCCTTAGACAGATCAGAGACTAAGTTTGCCAAATTAGAAGTGTTTTGTTCAGAGTTCTCTATCTGTTGCTGAGTGGATGATGGAAAAGGTTTATTATTGTTAAACCTGTTTCTTCCACCATTATTAAATCCTTGTTGAGGCTTTTAATCCTTCCATGAGAAATTTGGATGATTTCTCCATGATGAGTTATAGGTGTTTCCATAAGGTTCACCTAAGTAATTCACCTCTGCTATTGCAGGGTTCTCAGGATCATAAGCTTCTTCTTCATAAGAAGCCTCTTGAGTACTGTTGGATGCAGCTTGCATTCCATGCAGACTCTGAGAGATCATATTGACTTGCTGAGTCAATATTTTATTCTGAGCCAATATGGCATTCAGAGTATCAACTTCAAGAACTCCCTTCTTCATAGGCGTCCCATTACTCACAGGATTCCTTTCAGAAGTGTACATGAACTGGTTATTAGCAATCATGTCAATGAGTTCTTGAGCTTCTGCAGGCGTTTTCTTTAGGTGAATGGATCCACCTGCAGAAGTGTCCAGTGACATTTTTGATAGCTCAGATAAACCATCATAGAATATATCCAGGATGGTCCATTCTGAAAGCATGTTAGAAGGACACTTTTTGGTCAACTGTTTGTATCTTTCCCAAGCTTCATAGAGGGATTCACCTTCTTTCTGTCTGAAGGTTTGAACATCAGCTCTAAGCTTGCTCAGCTTTTGAGGAGGAAAGTACTTGGCTAAGAAAGCCGTGACCAGCTTATCCCAAGAGTTCAGGCTGTCTTTGGGTTGAGAATCCAACCATAATCTAGCTCTGTCTCTTATAGCAAAAGGGAAAAGCATGAGCCTGTAGACTTCAGGATCTACTCCATTATTCTTAACAGTATCACATATCTGCAAGAATTCAGTTAAGAACTGAAAAGGATCTTCAGATGGAAGTCCATGAAACTTGCAGTTCTGCTGCATCAGAGAAACTAATTGAGGTTTTAGCTCAAAGTTGTTTGCTCCAATGGCAGGAATGGAGATGCTTCTTCCATGTAAATTGGAATTAGGTGCAGTAAAGTCACCAAGCATCTTCCTTACATTATTATTATTTTCGGCTGCCATTTCCTCTTCCTGTTCGAAAATTTCTGAAAGGTTATCTCTGGATTGTTGTATTTTAGCTTCTCTTAATTTTCTCTTCAGAGTCCTTTCAGGTTCTGGATCTGCTTCCACAAGAATGTTCTTATCCTTGATCCTGCTCATATGACAAAGAAGAAGGCACAGAAAAAAATAATAATAATAGAGATCCTTTATACCACAGTATAGGGATCCCTGTGTGAGTAGAAGAAAAGAGAGAGAGACAAAGAATGTAATATAATGAAAGAAACACAACTGTGAGGAGGCTAGAGATGTGAGATGAGATGATAGGATATGAATGAATAAATAGAATAAGATGGGAGAGGGAGAATTTTCGAAAATATTTTTGAAAAAGAGTTAGTGATTTTCGAAAATGGTTTTTGAAAAATGTTAGTAATTTTCGAAAATTTTTGAAATCAAAAAATAAAAAATAAAAATAATTAGTTAATTAAAAAGAAATTTTGAAAAAGAGGGAAGATATTTTCGAAAATTAGAGAGAGAGAGTTAGTTAGGTAGTTTTGAAAAAGTTTAAGAAATAAACAAAAAGTTAGTTAGTTAGTTGAAACAAATTTTGAAAAGATAAGAAGTTAGGAGGTTAGAAAAGATATTTTGAAACCAACTTTTTTTGAAAAAGGTAAGATAAGAAGATATTTTAGAAATTAGTTTTGAAAAAGATTTGATTTTTAAAATCACAATTAATGACTTGATTCATAAGAAATCACAAGATATGATTCTAGAACTTAAAGTTTGAATCTTTCTTAACAAGCAAGTAACAAACTTCAAATTTTTGAATCAAAACATTAATTGATTATGTTATTTTCGAAAATTTGGTATAAAAATAAGAAAAATATTTTTGAAAAAGATTTGATTTTTGAAAAAGATTTTGAAAAAGATAAGATTTTCAAATTGAAAATTTGATTTGACTCATGAGAAACAATTTGATTTTAAAAATTTTTGAAAAAGTCAATCCAAATTTTCGAATTTGATGAGAGAAAATGGGAAAGATATTTTTTTTTATTTTTGAATTTTTATGATGAGAGAGAAAAACAAGAAAAATGATGCAATGCATGAAATTTTTAGATCAAAACAATGAATGCATGCGAGAATGCTATGAATGTCAAGATGAACACCAAGAACACTATGAATGTCATGATGAACATCAAGAACATATTTTTTGAAAAATTTTTAATGCAAAGAAAACATGCAAGACACCAAACTTAGAATTCTTTAATACTTAGACATTAAGAATTCAAGAATGCATATGATAAACATGAAAAGACACAAAACAAAAAATCATCAAGATCAAACAAGAAGACTTACCAAGAACAACTTGAAGATCATGAAGAACACTATGAATGCATGAAATTTTCGAAAAATGCAAGATGCACATGCAATTGACACCAAACTTATGACATGACTCATGACTCAATCAAGAAGCACAAAATTTGTTTTTGATTTTTTTATGATTTTCTAATTTTTTTGGATTTTTCGAAAAATTAATTGAAAGAGAAAAATAAGGATTCCAAAATTTTTAATATGAATTCCAGGAATCTTGCATTCTTAGTCTAAAGCTTCAGTCCAGGAATTAGACATGGCTCACTAGCCAACCAAGCTTTCAATGAAAGCTCCGGTCCAAAACACTAGACATGGCTAATGGCCAGCCAAGCTTCAGCATGTAATTCTGACATGACACGCCTGATATACTCATTCCCAAAGGAATAGGACATGGCTTTACAGCCAGCCAGGCTTCAACGTGTAATTCAGACATGACACGCCTGACATACTCATTCCCAAAGGAATTAGACATGCCTTTACAGCCAGCCAGGCTTCAACATGCTTCATGAAACACTAGAATTCATTCTTAAAAATTTTTGAATAAAATTTTTGAAAACATTTTTATTATTTATTTAATTTTTTTTTCGAAAACAGATGAGAAAATTTTAGAAATATTTTTGAAAAATTTTTGAAAATAAAATAAAAAGAAAATTACCTAATCTGAGCAACAAGATGAACCGTCAGTTGTCCAAACTCGAACAATCCCCGGCAACGGCGCCAAAAACTTGGTGCACGAAATTGTGATGTCCAGGCTCAAACACTTTAATTATGTAAAATTCATGGCTCTTTCTTTCCCTGGCAATGGCGCCAAGAACATGGTGCCAATACCATGGTTCACAACTTCGATACAACTAACCAGCAAGTGCACTAGGTCGTCCAAGTAATACCTTACGTGAGTAAGGGTCGAATCCCACGGAGATTGTTGGTATGAAGCAAGCTATGGTCACCTTGTAAATCTCAGTCAGGCGGATATAAAATAATTATGGAGTTTTCGAATTTAATATAATAAAATAGGGATAGAGGTACTTATGTAAATCATTGGTAGGAATTTCAGATAAGCGAATGGAGATGCTTTTCGTTCCTCTGAACCTCTGCTTTCCTGCTATCTTCATCCAATCAATCTTACTCCTTTCCATGGCTGGCTTTATGTGATCCATCACCACTGTCAATGGCTACTTTCGGTCATCTCTCAGGAAAATGATCCAATGCCCTGTCACGGCACGGCTAATCGTCTGGAGGCATCACCCTTGCCAATGGCTTCATCTTATCCTCTCAGTGAATAATATGCTCAAGCACCCCGTCACGGCACGGCTATTCATCTGTCGGTTCTCGATCATGTTGGAATAGGATTTACTATCCTTTTGCGTCTGTCACTAACGCCCTGCAATCGCGAGTTTGGAGCTCGTCACAGTCATTCATTCATTGAATCCTGCTCGGAATACCACAGACAAGGTTTAGACCTTCCGGATTCTCTTGAATGCCGCCATCATTCTAGCTTACGCCACGAAGATTCTGGTTAGGAGATCTAAGAGATATTCATTCTAGCTTATTTCATGTAGAACGGAGGTGTTTGTCAGGCACGTGTTCATAGGGGAGAATGGTGATGAGCGTCACACATAATCATCACCTTCATCACGTTCTTGGGTGCGAATGGATATCTTAGAAGCGAAATAAGATGAATTGAATAGAAAACAGTAGTACTTTGCATTAATCTTTGAGGAACAGCAGAGCTCCACACCTTAATCTATGGAGTGTAGAAACTCTACCGTTAAGAATACATAAGTGAAGGTCCAGGCATGGCCGAGATGGGCAGCCCTCTAAAACGTGATCAATAGTCTCCTAAGATGAACAATGGATTAAAACTGAGACCAAAGATCCCAAATACAATAGTAAAAGGTCCTATTTATAATAAACTAGCTACTAGGGTTTACATGAGTAAGTAATTGATGCATAAATCCACTTCCTGGGCCCACTTGGTGTGTGCTTGGGCTGAGCTTTAAGTGTTGCACGTGCAGAGGCCATTTGTGGAGTTGAACGCCAGGTTTTGATCTATTTCTGGCGTTCAACTCTGGTTTTGGATCCTTTTCTGGCGCTGGACGCCAGATTTGGGCAATAAGCTGGCGTTGAACGCCAGTTTACGTCATCTATTCTTGGCCAAAGTATGGACTATTATATATTTCTGGAAAGCCCTGGATGTCTACTTTCCAACGCAATTGGAAGCGCGCCATTTCGAGTTCTGTAGCTCCAGAAATTCCACTTTGAGTGCAGGGAGGTCAGAATCCAACAGCATTAGCAGTCCTTCTTCAACCTCTGAATCTGATTTCTGCTCAAGTCCCTCAATTTCAGCCAGAAAATACCTGAAATCACAGAAAAACACACAAACTCATAGTAAAGTCCAAAAATGTGAATTTAACATAAAAACTAATGAAAACATCCCTAAAAGTAACTAGATCCTACTAAAAACATACTAAAAATAATGTCAAAAAGCGTATAAATTATCCGCTCATCAGTGGCACACCCAGGGTCTGGCGTGCCACGCCCCTTTTGTGAGTGAGTGGTTCCTCTGTTTGGCGTGCCATGCCACGAACTCAAGTGGCACGCCCCAATGCTTCTTTGCTCTCTGAATGACACTGGCGTGCCACGCCTGATTGCTCAAGTGGCACGCCTAAGTGAAGAATGGTGAGTGGCGTGCCATGCCTTCGATACCAAGTGGCACGCCCTATGTAATTGGCCTCCTTCATCCTCTCTGGAAACTTATACGAACGTTCCACACCTAAAGCCTGGCGTGCCACGCCCATGATCTTGTCTTGGTTCCAGTAGTTGGCGTGCCACGCCTCAGCCTTCAAATGGCACGCCATAGTGACATGCTTGGGTTGGCGTGCCACGCCTTTGATACTAAGTGGCACACCCAATCTTTGCTTTTGTTCTCTGTGCATTGGCGTGCCACGCCTGGTTGCTCAAGTGGCACGCCTAAGTGAGGTTGAGAGGTTGGCGTGCCACGCCTTCGACTTCAAGTGGCACGCCCAGTCTTCAATTGCCTTTAGCCCCTTCTCTGGATTATTGTACCAGCGTGCCATGCCATGCTGTTCAAGTGGCATGCTCATGGATTTGTGAACTCTTCAAGCTTGGCGTGCCACGCCTAGGTTCTCAAGTGGCCCGCCCAAGTGACTTCTTGGAGCTGGCGTGGCACGCCTTCGATACCAAGTGGCACGCCATAGTGGAGGTTCTTCTTGGAATGGTGAGTTGGCGTGCCACGCCCCTTTGCTCAAGTGGCACGCCCATAGTAGTTGATGGGTCAGGCATGCCACGCCCAACCTGGCATGCCACGCCCCTTTTGTGTCTTCCATTGTAGCTCTCTGGAATTTTGTATTAGCGTGCCACGCCCAGTCTCTGGCGTGCCACGCCCACATGCATGCTTGGACTTCTTCTCTGGACTTTAGTACTGGCATGCCACGCCTAGCTCCTAGCGTGCCACGCCAATGCATTTTTATGGCGTTTGCTCCAAGTGGCATGCCAGTTTCACACGCCCAGCTTCTTGTTTGTCTTCTACCCATTTTTGATGCCTTTCTCACCTGAAATTCAGCACAACTCATCTCAAAGTAGTGTACCATAATATTCATCAAATAATGCATGATTTGTACTGATCAAATGAGATTTATGCTGTTTTATGGTCTTCTTTATGCAAGAAAGAAGGGTAGATGATGCAAGTCATCAATCAACTACTTCGCTCAAGGCATGAAGCCTCCAGATAAAACTACACTAGATGGTGCTAGTAATGGTTCTCTGAAAAAGTACAAGACCGTAGATGAAGCATGGCAACTTATCAGCGACTTAGCTGAGTCCACTAGAAATCACAGACACACGAACAGCCACTCAAAGACTGTTACAGAGGTTTCTTCTAGCAGTGAGACTACTGCCGTTACACAAGCTATATGTGAAATGACCAACCTACTGAAGCAGATGCAGTTGAATCAACAACAACAACAACAGTCTCCCCCACCACAACAAAGCCAACAGCTAGTCCCCCAAAGAGTATGCGAAATATGTGCTAATTATAGTCATTATACTGATGAGTGCCCGCAGCTCCAACAAGAGGACAACACTGTGGCAGCTACTCATAACTTTTATGACCGCCCGAATCAAGGATACAATCAACAAGGCGGCAACTACAACCAAGGTGGGAACTATAACCAAGGATGGCAGGACAACTCTAACCAGGGTTGGAGAGATAATTCCAACCATGGCTGGAGAGACAACTATAACAGAGGAGGCAGAGACAACAATGGAAACCAGATGTGGAATAACAACAACAAACAGCAGAATCAGAACCAGCCTTACAGGGCATCTCACCTAAGGCAGTCACAAGGACCCCAGCACAACCAACAACAGGCCCCCCAGATCACTTATCCTACTTCCTCATCAAATGACGAGATGCTTCATTCTCTTGCACAAGGACAACAAGACATGCAGACTACACTGAACTCTACTTTAAATGGTCTGAATGCCACTTTACAAGCTCTCGTCTCCCGAATAGATTCATTACCTGCTTCCACCAACCAACCTTCAAGCTCCAGTGGAATTCCTTCTCAATCCTTACCTAATCCCAAAGGTGGCATCAATGCCATCACTTTGAGGTCCGGAATCATACTGCAAGAGACGAATCGGGAGAAGCCAAGCCCACTAGAACACGCCCCAATTGAAGACTCAGTGGAAGATACTGAGGAGGAAGATGAAGTACAAGACATAGTTGAAGAAGAAGTAGCTCAACCAAGGAATGGAGCACCAGAGGATGCAGAAGCTACAAGTGGCACCATTCCTATCCCATTTCCACACCTTGCACGGAAGTCCAGAAAGCAGATGGAACTTGATCCCAAAATGGTAGAAATTTTCAAAAAGGTTGAGGTAACTGTTCCCCTTTTTGATGTTATTCAACAACTACCTAAATATGAAAAATTTCTAAAGGATTTATGCATACATAAAGATAAAATTAAAGAATTAGAAACTATTCCTTTAGGTAGTTCTATATCTTCTTTGATGGGAGGTATACCTGAAAAATGTAGTGACCCAGGTCCATGCATGGTTAACTGTACCATTGGATGTGTAATGTTTTCTGACTGCATGTGTGATTTAGGAGCGTGTGTTAGTATAATGCCATTGTCTATATATGATGCTTTGAGGCTCCCTCCCTTAAAATGGTCGGCAGCTCATTTTGTGTTAGCAGATAAGAGCATTATTATAGTAGTTGGAATTGCTGAAGATGTATTAGTGATCATTAAGGGGCTCACATTTCCCATTGACTTCTATATCTTGGAAATGCCCCCTAATGACCCAGGAAGACCATCATCAATCCTGCTTGGAAGACCATTCCTGAAGACTTCGAAGTTCAAGCTGGATGCATTATCAGGAACTTACTCCTTTGAGATAGATAGCAGAGCAGTGAGTTTCAGTTTAAATGAAGCTATGAAGCACCCTCCAGAAGATCATTCTATCTTCCAGTGCGACATCATTGATGAAACTGTAGCTGAAGTTCACCAAGAAGAAGCAAAAAAGAGACACATGGAGCAAGGTCAAAGTTTGGGGACACCCTCTAAACATAATGAAAACACCTTGCGATTATCACTAGTTCCAGATAATCCAGAGCCTAGCCATGAGCAAAAATTGGAATTGAAGCTCCTGCCTCCATACCTCAAGTATGCTTACCTTGAGGATAATCAGAAGTTCCCAGTTATCATTGCAAGGGAACTCACTTCCCAACAAGAGGAGCAACTGCTTAGTGTGCTGAGAAAACATAAGAAAGCAATTGGGTGGAGTTTGGCGGATATAGTAGGCATCATCCCTCAAGTTTGTGAGCATAGGATATTCTTAGAAGAAGGATCAAAGCCTATCCGTCAACCCCAGAGAAGATTGAATCCCACCATCTTAGAAGTTATCAAGAAAGAAGTGACCAAACTACTTGAAGCAGATATTATCTACCCCATCTCAGATATTGAATGGGTCAGTCCAGTACAAGTGGTGCCCAAGAAGTCTGGAGTCACAACAGTAAAGAATGAGCATGGAGAACTCCTGACAACTAGAGTGCAGAATTCATGGAGGGTTTGCATTAACTATAGGTGTCTCAACCAAGCTACTCGCAAGGATCACTACCCCTTGCTATTTATTGATCAGATGCTTGATCGCCTATCAGGTAAATCCCATTACTATTTTTTAGATGGTTATACAGGCTATTTTCAAATTCATATAGCTCCTGAAGATCAGGAGAAAACTACTTTTACATGTCCCTTTGGAACGTATGCATATAAGAGGATACCTTTTGGCTTATGTAATGCACCGGCTACTTTCCAAAGATGCATGATGAGTATCTTTTCAGATCTTATTGAGAACTGTATGGAAGTATTCATGGATGATTTTAGCGTTTATGGTGATTCCTTTAGCCTTTGCTTGGATAGTTTAGCTAGAGTATTAGACAGGTGTGTTAGTTCAAACCTTGTATTGAATTTTGAAAAATGTCACTTTATGGTAAAACAAGGTATTCTTCTAGGACATGTTGTTTCTAGTACTGGTATTTCTGTAGATCCAGCAAAGGTAGATGTCATTTCTAGTTTACCTTACCCCTCCTCTGTGAGGGAAGTCCGTTCGTTCCTAGGACATGCAGGTTTTTACAGGAGATTCATTAAGGACTTCAGTAAGGTAGTATTACCTTTATCCAGACTGCTGCAGAAAGATATTGAGTTCGAGTTCAGTGAGGATTGCATGCAAGCATTTGATAAGCAGAAGATCGCCCTGACTCAAGCTCCAATTGTGAGAGGACCAGACTGGAGCCAGCCATTTGAGATTGTGTGATGCCTCCAACCATGCAGTAGGAGCGGTGCTGGCTCAGCGCAAAGGTAAGGATCCTTTCGTAATTGCTTATGCGTCTAAGACCTTAGACGCTGCTCAGTCTAATTACACTACTACTGAAAAAGAGCTTCTTGCTATTGTTTTTGCTCTGGATAAATTCTGAGCCTATTTACTTGGTACTAAGATAGTAGTGTACTCAGACCATGCAGCTCTAAAATATTTATTAGCTAAAAAAGAGTCCAAACCAAGGTTGATACGTTGGTTAATGCTGCTACAAGAATTTGACTTAGAAATTAAGGACAGGAGTGGTAACCAGAATTTAGTGGCAGACCACTTGAGTCGCCTTGAGCACATTAAGGATGACTCCACTCCTATCAATGATGCCTTTCCATTTGATAGCTTGCATGTAGTATCTGAAGTAGTTCCTTGGTATGCACCTGTAGCTAATTATCTAGTTAGCCATACTTTCCCTCCTAATTTTACTAAGCATCAAAGGGACAAGCTGAAGAGCGAGTCTAAATATTATATATGGGATGACCCATACTTATGGAGGTGTGGTGCTGACCAGGTAATTAGAAGGTATGTGCCTCAATCAGAATTCCAGTCCATTCTAGAGTCCTGCCACTCTTCTGAGAGTGAAGGACATTTTGGCCCTCAAAGAACAGCTAGGAAAATTTTAGACTGTGGATTCTGGTGGCCTACTCTTTTTAAAGATGCTGCTGCTTTTTGTAAATCTTGTTCTCCATGCCAAAAGTTTGGTAATATATCCAAGAGGGATGAGATGCCTCAACAGATTATGCTTTTCTGTGAAATTTTTTATGTTTGGGGCATTGACTTCATGGGTCTATTTCCAAACTCTAGTGGTTACCTTTATATACTGTTAGCTATAGATTATGTTTCTAAATGGGTGGAAGCAATTCCTACCCGTACTGATGATGCTAACATTGTTGTTTTCTTTATTAGAAATCATATTATCTGTCGCTTTGGATCACCACGAGCAATCGTGAGTGATCAAGGCACTCACTTTTGTAACAGAAGATTAACAGGATTACTGAAGAAGCATGGGATAGTACACAAGGTAGCGACAGCATACCATCCCCAAACCAATGGGCAAGCAGAAGTATCTAATAGGGAAATAAAGCACATTCTGGAGAAGATAGTAAAGCCTCATAGGAAGGACTGGAATGCCAGGCTACAAGATGCACTCTGGGCATATCGAACAGCATACAAGACACCCATTAGGATGAGCCCCTTCCGCTTGAAAGGCTTGCCACCTTCCAGTAGAGGTGGAACACAAGGCTTTCTAGGCTGTGAGGGAGTTCAACATGAATTTTGAGGAAGCTGGTGCTGAAAGGAAGCTGCAACTAGCAGAATTGGAGAACCTTCGCCTAGAAGCATATGACAACTCCAGGCGATACAAAGAGAAGATGAAGGCTGTCCATGACAAGCACATAAAAAGGAGAGAATTCAGACCAGGGGAGTTAGTTCTTCTTTATAACTCCAGACTGAGGCTCATGCCATGCAAACTGAGATTAAGATGGGAAGGTCCCTACATAGTAGAAAAGGCAGAGCCATATGGAGTTTTTCACCTGCGTCATCCTTCTAGCTCCAAATTCATCAAGGTCAATGGACATTGCCTAAAGCTTTATCATGGAGAAAAGATGAAGGACCACAAAGAATTAGAGGTCTTCCTGATGCACGGAAACTTGTCTCTCAACAATTTCCCTCGGCAAGTATACCGATTTGTCGTTGATGCCAGGGCATCTTGGCCAGTTTCACTGACCTTTTCTTTACTGTTTTTAGGTTAGTTTCATGTATTTCTTTAGGAAATAAGCTAGTTTTGGGTAAATATTCACTTATGCCTTGACTCAAGCATACATTGTGCATTTTACATGATTAAATGAGGATTTTGCATAAGTTTAGTGACAAATATTATGTTGCATTACTCATGACTTGGACTAGAGCTTTGATGCACTTTGTTGCTTGATTTCAGGACCAAAAAGAAGCAAGAAAAGGGGAGGTAACTTGCAAAGATTAATGAGAAAAGTGATTGCCAATAAAAGCCATCAATGCCCACGTTAGAGAGTCACGTTAACCAAGTTAACGTGAACTCTAACGTGGAGAAAAGAAGTTGAGCCAACGTTAGTGACACTCAACATTGTCACTAACGTTGGCAATTACTCATAAGTGGCCACGTTAAAAGCCACGTTAACCTAGTTAACGTGGCCTCTAACGTTAAGGGGGAGGGAGAGAAGCCAACGTTAGTGACACTCAACATTGTCACTAACGTTGGCCTATGGTGCTAAGTACCACGTTAACTCCCACATTAACTTGGTTAACGTGGGAACTAACGTAGAAGATGAAGAGTTGTCAACAACGTTAGTGACACTCAACATTGTCACTAACGTTGAAGCAACCACACAACCCCAAGAGTCACGTTAACTTCCACGTTAACTTGGTTAACGTGGAAGCTAACGATGAGAAATGAAGGATGAGCCAACGTTAGTGACACTCAACATTGTCACTAACGTTGGGATGGCTAAAAGATGGCCACGTTAGAAGCCATGTTATCCTAGTTAACGTGGACTCTAACGTGAGACCTAGGGGCACATTGGAACGTTAGTGACAATGTTGAATGTCACTAACGTTCTCGAAGGATGGAAAAGGCCACGTTAGAAGCCACGTTAACCTAGTTAACGTGAGCTTTAACGTGAAGCAAGAAGGGGGCACACTGGAACGTTAGTGACAATGTTGAGTGTCACTAACGTTCTCGAAGGTTGACAAGGCAACGTTAAAAGCCACGTTAACCTAGTTAACGTGGGTTTTAACGTGAGGTAAAAGGGGTGCATTGGAATGTTAGTGACAATGTTAAGTGTCACTAACGATCCCGAACTTGGACTTTCACTAAATGATTAACACTCCTTATGCCCTGAGCTTAAGTCTCTGCCCACTCCGCACTTTCTCTCTCCAAGTAAAGCCAAGCCCAAATAAAGAAAGGAACTGCTTCAAACTCAAGATCCAAAGGCCCAAGACTTGAAGAGTGAACTAGAAGCTGAGAAGAGTAGTATATATAGGAGTAGCTTTAAATTGTAAAGGAGTTCTGGAGGCTGAAGAACCACTCTTTGTATTTTACTTTCTTTGCAATTTCTAGTTTTATGATGTATTCTCCATCTTTGTTTTCATCTTCAAGAGCTATGAACAACTAAACCCCTTTCATTGGGTTAGGGAGCTCTGTTGTAATTTGATGGATCAGTACTAATTTTCATTGTTCTTCTTCTATCTTTCCTCTTGATTTTACTTGAAAGCTTTCGGTCTTCATCCAATTGAGTAGTTATCTTGGAAGAGAGGCTATTCAAACTTGGATCTCTTTTGAACGTTGGAAGAGGAATGAAGAGATCAAGCTAGAAATGCTTTCTCATGCTGGACCAAATTGGGTTTGGATGGGTATGTGACTGTAACCCTTTCAATACTTGGTTTGGGAAATGCATGTGGTATAATCAGTGACCATACTTCATCTCTTCTCATGAGCAATTGACCAAGGAATTGGCTATTGATCAAGATTTGAGAGATTGAATTGCAAGAAATTGCAATTCAATCACTTAAGATTGCCAAGGAGATCAATGAGTGCATTGATTGAGGAAGAGATGAAAATAAACTTGATCCGGAGAATTGCAACATCTCCTAAGCCCAATGAACTCCCCATCTCTAATCTTACCCATTCTCTTTAATTTCTGCCATTTACTTTTATGAGCAAATCCCCCATTCCCATTTACAATTCTGCAATTTATTTTCAGTCATTTACTTCCAGTCCTTTAATTCTAGCATTTACTTTTCTGTTATTTACATTCCCGCCATTTTATTTTCTGCAACTCTCAACCCAAATTCTGGATTCGCTCAACTAGAACATTCTTCTAATTAAAGTTTCTTGATCAATCAATCCCTGTGGGATTCGACCTCACTCTATTGTGAGTTTTTGCTTGACGACAACTTCGGTACACTTGCCGATGGGAGATTTGTTGAGAGACAAGTTTTCCGTGCATCAAGTTTATGGCACCGTTGCCGGGGATTGATTGTGCATCAACAATGATTAGATTGGAAGATCACTAGATTGAGCATTTTATTTTGTGAATTTCATTTTTCTGTTTGAGTGATTTACTTTTTGTTTTAGTTAAACTTCTTCCCTTCTCCATCTACTCTTTTGTTTCTCTTTGTTATTTTCAATTCTGTTTGCTAACCCACTAACTGTTTGATATATTGTATCACCCACAACTAACATCAATTCTGACACAAATACTGTCTGCACCTATATTCTCTGCTTGTACTTGTTGGTTGTATGACAGGGAGAAGAAGCAGGGCTTCAACTTCCTTTGATTCTGAACCAGAGAGAACCTTCCTTAGACTAAGGAGGGAGGCAAAAGAAAAATGAGTAGTTGGTGCTGAAGAAGAGGAGAAACAGTTTGAGGAATACTTTGAACCAAACATGGAAGAAAACATGGAAAATCATCATGAAGAAGAGATTCACAACCATGGCAGAGGAGGTGGAGCAAATCATGCTGGGGAGGATAGAAGAGTTTTGGGCTCTTACATTAATCCAAACCCAGGCAATTGTGAAAGTAGCATCCAAAAGCCAACAATCCATGCCAACAACTTTGAACTTAAACTACAGCTCATCACCCTTGTTCAGAACAACGGTTCGTTTGGAGGAGGTGTTCAAGAAGATCCCAACCAACATTTGACCACCTTCCTGAGAATATGTGACACAGTGAAATCTAATGGTGTTCATCCTGACGCCTATAGATTGCTCTTCTTTCCCTTCTCACTCAGAGACAAGGCAGCCAAGTGGCTGGAATCCTTCCCAAGGGAGAGCTTGACAACTTGGGAAGATGTGGTGAACAAATTCTTAGAAAGATTCTACCCTCCTCAACGAATCAATAGGCTGAGAGCTGAGGTTCAAACCTTCAGGCAACAGGATGGTGAGACTCTGTATGAAGCATGAGAGAGGTTCAAAGACTTAACAAGGAGGTGTCCACCTGACATGTTCAACGAATGGGTCCAGCTGCACATTTTCTATGAAGGGCTCTCTTATGAGTCAAAGAAGGCAGTAGACCATTCATCTGGAGGGTCCTTGAACAAGAAGAAGACCATTGAGGAAGCCATAGATGTTATTGAAACAGTAGCAGAAAATGACTACTTCTATGCTTCCGAAAGAGGGAACACAAGAGGAGTGATGGAGCTAAATAATGTGGATGCTCTGTTGGCCCAAAACAAGCTCATTACCCAGCAGCTGGCTGACCTCACCAAGAAGATGGAGATGAACCAAGTAGCAGCAATCTCCACTTCATCAACAACACAAGAAGGAGTAAACCAAGAAGCAGAAGGGAGTCAGGAGTAAGCCAACTACATTGGGAATTCACCAAGGAAAAACTATGATCCATACTCCAAGACTTACAACCCTGGATGGAGAAATCACCCGAACTTTGGGTGGGGAAGTGAGTAAGATCAAAACCAAGACCAGAGACGTTACAACTCCAACAAAAATGCAGCTCACCAACAATTCACCCAGAGGACATCTCAACACCCCCACAACAACACTTCTCCACACACTTATCAAAACCAAAACAGCACATCTGCTCCAAATCACTCATCAATTGATGACAAGCTCTCTAAGATCGAAACCTTCATTGAAGGAATATGCAGAGACATTCAAGACAGTAAAGCATTCAGAGAGGAAGTGCAGTCAAACATGTAGAATCAAAATGCTGCCATCACAAAATTGGAGACACAAATCAGCTATCTTTTTAAGCAGCTTCCGAACCACAATTTTTGCTATGATGCTCATTCAAGCAAAAGGGAGGAGTGTCAAGCTATCACACTTAGGAGTGGGAAGGAACTGAAGGAACATCCCCAAAAACCACTAGAAGAAAGCTCAATTGAAAAGGAAGAGGAGCAAGATGGAATGCAACCCCCCACGCCAAGTTTGCAGAAAGAGAAAAAGATACCCCAACTCAATGTCTCAAGAGCTCCATACCCCCAGCTATTGAAGAAAAAGGAAGATGACAACCAGTTCTTGAGATTTTTGGAAATCTTCAAGAAGCTACAAATCAACATACCATTTGCTGAAGCCATAGAACAAATGCCACTTTATGCCAAGTTTTTGAAGGAGCTAATGACTAAGAAGAGAAGCTGGAAGAACAATGAGACTGTGATACTAACTGAAGAGTGCAGTGCTATCATTCAGCATAAACTACCTCAGAAACTGAAGGATCCTGGGAGTTTTCAGATCCCTTGCATTATAGGAGAAATCACAGTAGAAAAGGCTCTTTGTGACTTAGGGGCCAGCATCAATTTGATGTCAGTAGCTATGATGAGAAAGATGAAAATTGAGGAGGCTAAACCAACAAAAATGGCTCTACAACTGGCAGACCGATCGTTCAAATTCCCTCACGGGATAGTGGAGGATTTGCTAGTAAAAGTAGGAGATTTCATATTCCCAGCAGATTTTGTGGTGCTGGACATGCAGGAAGACGCCAAAACCTCCATCATTTTGGGAAGGCCATTCTTGACCACTGCTGGAGCTGTCATTGATGTTCAAAAAGGTGACCTCACCCTTAGATTACACAATGAAAAGATGACATTCAATGTGTTCAAGGCCATGAGTTATCCACCGGAACAATTGGGGGAATGCATGAGGTTAGATGCACTTAAGGATGAAGTGCAGGAGAATTTTGAAGAAGATAAACCTGAAGAGAACCAGAGATTGGTGGAGGAAGAATCTGAATCAAGTGAAGAGGTAGCTACAACAGAAACACATATACCAGATGCACCAAAGGAAGGGAGCGAAAAATCAGAAGCACCCAAACTTGAACTCAAAGCATTGCCACCCACTCTCAAATATGCCTATCTAGGAGAAAATAAAAACTACCCAGTGATCATAAATTCATCCCTCAGTCAAGATCAAGAGGACGAGCTACTCAAGGTGCTGCGGGAGCATAAGGATGCCATTGGATGGACCCTTGCTGACTTGAAGGGAATTAGTTCAGCCATATGCATGCATAAAATACTGTTGGAAGATGATGCCAAGCCATCCATTCAATCCCAAAGAAGGCTAAACCCAATCATGAAGGAAGTGGTACAGAAAGAAGTTATGAAGCTTTGGCAAGGAGGAGTCATATACCCAATTTCGGATAGCCCTTGGGTTAGCCCCATACATGTTGTGCCAAAGAAGGGAGGGATCACTGTGGTTACCAATGAGAAGAATGAGCTCATACCTACAAGGACCGTCACAGGATGGCGGATGTGCATAGACTACAGGAAACTCAATGAGGCTACACGAAAGGACCATTTTTCCCTTCCATTCATGGATCAGATGCTGGAAAGACTTGCAGGGCATGCATATTATTGTTTTCTCGACGGTTATTCAAGATATAACCAAATAGTGGTTGATCCAAGAGACCAAGAGAAAACCTCATTTACCTGTCCGTATGGAGTGTTTGCCTATAGGCGCATGCCATTTGGATTATGTAATGCCCCTGCAACTTTCCAACGCTGCATGCTTTCTATCTTTTCAGATATGATAGAAAAATTCATTGAAGTTTTTATGGATGATTTCTCGGTATTCGGAGATTCTTTTCCTAGTTGCCTAAATTACCTCGCCTTGGTATTGAAAAGATGCCAAGAAACCAATTTGGTCTTGAACTGGGAAAAATGCCACTTCATGGTGACAGGAGGAATAGTCCTTGGTCACAAGGTCTCTCACCAAGGCATTGAGGTTGATAGAGCTAAAGTAGAACTTATTGAAAAACTACCCCCACCCAGTGATGTCAAGGCAATTAGAAGTTTTTTAGGGCATGCTGGTTTTTACAGAAGGTTCATTAAAGATTTTTCAAAGATAGCCAAGCCCTTAAGCAATCTCCTTGTATCTGATACACCATTCATCTTTGATGAAACATGCATGCTAGCATTTGCACATTTGAAAATGAGGTTATCCTCTGCTCCTATCATCTCCCCACCTGATTGGAACCTACCATTTGAATTGATGTGCGATGCATCTGATTTTGCAGTTGGGGCAGTGTTAGGACAAAGGAAAGATAACCTAGTTCGTGTGATATACTATGCTAGCAAAGTCCTTAATGAAACTCAAAAGAATTATACCACTACTGAAAAGGAGTTGCTAGCAATAGTTTTTGCATTTGACAAATTTAGATCATACCTCATTGGTGCTAAAGTGATTGTTTTTACAGATCACACAGCACTTAAATATTTGTTTGCCAACCAAGAATCAAAGCCAAGACTAATAAGGTGGATCTTACTGTTGCAGGAATTCGATATTGAAATCAGAGACAAGAAAGGAGTGGAGAACAAGGTGGCAGATCACCTATCCAGAATCCCCCATGATCAAGGTGGAGAAAATGATACAAATGTGAACGAGCTCTCCCCTGATGAGCAGTTGATGACAGTTCACAAAGCACCATGGTTTGCAGATATTGCAAATTTCAAGGCGACTGGGGCATTACCCCCAGGGATTAATAAACATCAAAAGAGGAAGCTCATGAATGATGCAAAATACTTTGTCTGGGACGAGCCATATCTCTTCAAGAAATGTTCAGATGGAATTCTTAGAAGATGTGTTTCGGAAGAGGAAGGGAGAGAAGTCCTGTGGAACTGCCACGGTTCATGCTATGGCAGGCACTTTGGAGGGGACAGAACTGCAGCAAAGGTGTTACAAAGCGGATTCTTTTGGCCCACTCTTTTCAAGGATGCCAAAGAACTAGTAAAAAGCTGCAATGAATGCCAAAGATCTGGAAACTTGCCCAAAAGAAACGCCATGCCAAAAAATTTCATCTTGGAACTTGAACTGTTTGATGTGTGGGGAATTGATTTCATGGGACCATTCCCAACCTCATATGCAAACAATTACATCCTGGTAGCAGTAGATTATGTTTCCAAGTGGGTAGAGGCTATTGCAACCCCAACCAATGATAACAAGGTAGTCATGAACTTCCTCAGGAAGAATATCTTTAGCCGGTTTGGAGTCCTAAGAGCCCTCATCAGTGATGGAGGGAGCCACTTTTGTAACAAACCACTAGAAGCTCTCCTCTTACGATATGGGGTAAAACACAGAGTAGCCACACCTTACCATCCTCAAACAAGTGGGCAAACTGAGATATCCAACAGAGAGCTGAAGAGGATCCTGGAAAAGACTGTGGGCGCATCTAGAAAAGATTGGTCGAAGAAGTTGGATGATGCTCTGTGGGCATACAGAACAGCATTCAAAACCCCACTTGGAATGTCTCCATATCAATTAGTCTATGGGAAAGCTTGTCATTTACCACTGGAGCTGGAACATAAAGCTCTTTGGGCTATCAAGATACTAAATTTTGACAGCATTGCTGCGGGTGCAAAAAGAATCTTGCAGCTGCAAGAGATAGAGGAATTCAGGTCACAAGCCTATGAAAACACTAAGATGTATAAAGAGAAGGCAAAGAGAAAACATGACATGCATTTGGCACCCAGGAGTTTCGAAAAAGGGCAGCAAGTACTCCTTTACAATTCTAAATTAAGGCTGTTCCCAGGAAAACTCAAGTCAAGGTGGTCCGGACCTTTCTTGGTTACAAAAGTATCACCATATGGCCATATCGAAATCACGGATGAAGGTTCAAAGAGGACTTTTACAGTGAATAGACAAAGACTTAAGCATTATCTGGGCAACATGGGGGAAGACCCCAGAGTAAAGTACCATCTCAAGTAATTAAGGACTCGTCGAGCTAGCGACGATAAAAGAGCGCTCTGTTGGGAGGCAACCCAACCTCAGGTAGTTTCACTTTCGTCTTTATTTCAATAAAAATCATAAAGTTGTTTCCCCTGTATTGTAAGGAGCTAAGTTTGGTGTTCCACACCAAAACAATCCAATAGTGATAGTGTAGTTCTAAGTTTGGTGTTCCACTAAAGGAAATTGGTTAGAATTACACTCCACTCCAAAAGAACATTGCTAGCTCCATCCAATCAAGAGAAACAACTTAGATGTAGTTAGACTTTAGGTGATCATGGCTTTGCTGATAGCAAAATATGAGGGTCTCTGCATATATGCAATGTTATGTACTGGGCAAAGAACTAAGTTTGGTGTTCACACACCAAACTGAGTTCAAGAGGCACAAGCATACATATAAGCTAACTATGTCTCAAGTGCTTTGGGAACAAGCAACTTCCAGTGACCTTGTAGGAATCTTATAAGGAAATGGTGCACCTTCACCCAAAGAAGCGAGGCAGAAAAAACTAGGATGATGACAAAGAGAGAGGGGGACCAGAGATCATCACCCGAAGGTTGTATTGTTACCTGATTCCATTGTACTTAGAACTGTTGAAAGTTGGAGGTCCGAATTGCACTTTTGATTTGTAGTTACTTGCAGTTGAAGTTTTTTTAAATTCTGTCTTTTAAATTTTTCCTTCTGAATAGGTCCATGATTTCTGGTTTAAATGTCACTGCACCATCACTTAACCTACTTGTAAGCTTGTCCATTTAAATCAAATAAAAAGAGAATGATTATAGTTGTAAAAGACCAGAGTGGAGTTCATATTGTGGAAGTGCATTCATGAATCTTTGGGGGTAGTCATAAGTTAGCTAAGTTGGTTCAACCACAAGTTTAGGAGGACAACTATCTATCCTGAATACTTGACTTTGGATATACCCATGAGACTAAGCATATGACAAGATCCTAATAAGAGAAAAGGGAAAAAACAAAGGAAGTGAAAAACAAAAGAAAAAGAGTAAGCAATAAGGCTAGGCATCAATGGTTTTAATCTTGAGGCAAGTGTCTGTGGTGCTCCTGTGTGAGGGATCTACTTGGATGAATAAGTTCTTAGGGGTGCCTTATCACTTGGTAACTTGGGTTAACTAACTCGGGATTATCAGCTGAAAGTCCACTATCAAGAGTAACCCTCAATACAGAGCATTTAGTAACCCAAAGAGGTGCTGGACACCAAGGTCTCAAGAAAAGAAAATAAATAAACTATATGCCTGTGGTGTGTATGTATGGGGGAGAGACTTAAGGAAGTAAGTCCTTAGGGGTGCTTCAACACCTAGCACCTTGAACCAACTGGTTCGGGAGTGTTGGCTGAAAGCTTATCTTAAAGAGTTGCCCCCTTACAGAGCACTTAGCCTAAATAACAAAACAACCCTTGTAATAACAATAAAAGGATCAATGAATAAAAGTCTCATGAGATATAAACAAAGTAAGTGTTTAGGGACATGATAAAGGTCTGAAAGTCAGTAATGGAATGAACCTAAGTTGCTATGCATGAAACCACCATAAAATCAGTAATATGACTTCCACAAGAATGACTCATTCCTCTGGATATTCCATTCATCATTCTCTTGTTCCAGTACTTGCTTAGGGATAAGCAAGCTTTACGTTTGGTGTTGTGATGCCAGGGCATCTTGGCCAGTTTCACTGACCTTTTCTTTACTGTTTTTAGGTTAGTTTTATACATTTCTTTAGGAAATAAGCTAGTTTTGGGTAAATATTCACTTATGCCTTGACTCAAGCATACATTGTGCATTTTACATGATTTCATGAGGATTTTGCATAAGTTTAGTGACAAATATTATGTTGCATTACTCATGACTTGGACTAGAGCTTTGATGCACTTTGTTGCTTGATTTCAGGACCAAAAAGAAGCAAGAAAAGGGGAGGTAACTTGCAAAGATTAATGAGAAAAGTGATTGCCAATAAAAGCCATCAATGCCCATGTTAGAGAGTCACGTGAACTCTAACGTGGAGAAAAGAAGTTGAGCCAACGTTAGTGACACTCAACATTGTCATAACGTTGGCAATTACTCATAAGTGGCCACGTTAGAAGCCACGTTAACCTAGTTAACGTGGCCTCTAACGTTAAGGGAGAGGGAGAGAAGCCAACGTTAGTGACACTCAACATTGTCACTAACGTTGGCCTATGGTGCTAAGTACCACGTTAACTCCCACGTTAACTTGGTTAACGTGGGAACTAACGTAGAAGATGAAGAGTTGTCGACAATGTTAGTGACACTCAACATTGTCACTAACGTTGAAGCAACCACACAACCCCCAAGAGTCACGTTAACTTCCACATTAACTTGGTTAACGTGGAAGCTAACGATGAGAAATGAAGGATGAGCCAACGTTAGTGACACTCAACATTGTCACTAACGTTAGGATGGCTAAAAGATGGCCACGTTAGAAGCCACGTTAACCTAGTTAACGTGGACTCTAACGTGAGACCTAGGGGCACATTGGAACGTTAGTGACAATGTTGAATGTCACAAACGTTCTCGAAGGATGGAAAAGGCCATGTTAGAAGCCACGTTAACCTAGTTAACGTGAGCTTTAACGTGAAGCAAGAAGGGGCACACTGGAACGTTAGTGACAATGTTGAGTGTCACTAACGTTCTCGAAGGTTAACAAGGCAACGTTAAAAGCCACGTTAACCTAGTTAACGTGGGTTTTAACGTGAGGCAAAAGGGGTGCATTGGAACGTTAGTGACAATGTTAAGTGTTACTAACGTTCCCGAACTTGGACTTTCACTAAATGATTAACACTCCTTACGCCCTGAGCTTAAGTCTCTGCCCACTCCGCACTTTCTCTCTGCAAGTAAAGCCAAGCCCAAATAAAGAAAGGAACTGCTTCAAACTCAAGATCCAAAGGCCCAAGACTTGAAGAGTGAACTAGAAGCTGAGAAGAGTAGTATATATAGGAGTAGCTTTAAATTGTAAAGGAGTTCTGGAGGCTGAAGAACCACTCTCTGTATTTTACTTTCTTTGCAATTTCTAGTTTTATGATGTATTACCCATCTTTGTTTTCATCTTCAAGAGCTATGAACAACTAAACCCCTTTCATTGGGTTAGGGAGCTCTGTTGTAATTTGATGGATCAATACTAATTTTCATTGTTCTTCTTCTATCTTTCCTCTTGATTTTACTTGAAAGCTTTCGGTCTTCATCCAATTGAGTAGTTATCTTGGAAGAGAAGCTATTCAAACTTGGATCTCTTTTGAACCTTGGAAGAGGAATGAAGAGATCAAGCTAGAAATGCTTTCTCATGCTGGACCAAATTGGGTTTGGATGGGTATGTGACTGTAACCCTCTCAATACTTGGTTTGGGAAATACATGTGGTATAATCAGTGACCATACTTCATCTCTTCTCATGAGCAATTGACCAAGGAATTGGCTATTGATCAATATTTGAGAGATTAAATTGCAAGAAATTGCAATTCAATCACTTAAGATTGCCAAGGAGATCAATGAGTGCATTGATTGAGGAAGAGATGAAAATGAACTTGATCCGGAGAATTGCAACATCTCCTAAGCCCAATGAACTCCCCATCTCTAATCTTACCCATTCTCTTTAATTTCTGCCATTTACTTTTATGAGCGAATCCCCCATTCCCATTTACAATTCTACAATTTATTTTCAGTCATTTACTTCCAGTCCTTTAATTCTAGCATTTACTTTTCTGTTATTTACATTCCCGCCATTTTATTTTTTGCAACTCTCAACCCAAATTCTGGATTCGCTCAACCAGAACATTCTTCTAATTAAAGTTGCTTGATCAATCAATCCCTGTGGGATTCGACCTCACTCTATTGTGAGTTTTTACTTGACGACAACTTCGGTACACTTACCGAAGGGAGATTTATTGAGAGACAAGTTTTCCGTGCATCAGTCGTCAAGTAAAAACTCACAATAGAGTGAGTTCGAATCCCACAGGGATTGATTGGTCAATCAACTTTAATTAGAGGAACATTCTAGTTGAGCTAAGCAGAAATTGATTTGATAATTGCAGGAAATTAAATGGCGGGAAAGTAAATGGCAAAAATGTAAATGCTGGAAATAAAGAGCTGAATATAAATGACGGAAAGTAAAGTGCAGAATCTTAAATGGGTAATGGGGAATTTAGCATGAAAATAAATTACAGAAATTAAAGAAAATGGGTAAGATCAGAAATAGGGGATTCATTGGGCTTAGGAGATGTTGCATAATCCGGATCAAGTTCATTTTCATCTCTTCCTCAATCAATGCATTCATTGATCTCCTTAGCAATCTTAAGTGATTGAATTCCAATTCCTTGGTAATTCAATCTCTCAAATCTTGATCAATAGCCAATTCCTTGGTCTAATTGCTCATGAGAAGAGATGAAGTATGGTCACTGATTGTACCACATGTATTTCCAAATCAAAGTATTGGGAGAATTATATGTCACCATATCTGCCCAAACCCCAATTTGGTCCAACATGAGAAAGCATTTCTAGCATGATCTCTTCATTCCTCTTCCAAGGCTCCGAAGAGATCCAAGTATGAATAGCTTCTTTTCGAAGACAACTACCCAACTGGATGGAGATTGAAAGCTTTCTAGTAAAATCAAGAGAAAAGAAAGAAGAAGAATAATGAAAACTATTATTGATCCATCAAATTACAACAGAGCTCCCTAACCCAATGAAAGGGGTTTAGTTGTACATGGCTCTGGGAATGGAAAACAAAGATGGAGAATGCATTCTGAAAGTAAAACTAGAAGTTGCAGAGAAAGTAAAATTATGCAGAGAGTAGTCCTCTCAATCCAAAAGCTCTCTCTAGTTCAAAACTACTCCTATATATGCTACTCTTCTGATCTTCCAGTTGGCTCTTCAAGTATTGGATATGGGCCTTTGGATCTTGAGTTGAAGCAGTTTGGAATCTTCAGTGGGCTCAGCTTTACTTGCAGAGAAAGTGTGAAGTAGGCATGGACTTTGGCTAGGACGTTAGTGGCGTTAACGTTAAGTGAAAATGTGGGTTCGAGAACGTTAGTGATGATCACCTTTTGCACTAACGTTCCTAGCCTAAGATGAGTTACGTTAACTTCAACATTAGTGGCACTAACGTGACCACTAACGTTGCCTCTTGGTCCATCGCGAGCGTTATTGGCGTTTACCTTTGCCAATAATGTTGCCCTTAGCTCCTTTTTCTCACGTTAGAGTCCACGTTAGTATAACTAACGTGGCTCTTAACGTGGCATGCCTTAGCCTCGAGAGCATTAGTGACACTTACCTTTGTCACTAACACTCCAAACGCCCTTTCTCACGTAAATTGTCTTAACGTGGCCACTAATGTGGTGGTGATTGCCATTTCCAACGTTAGTGACAAAGGTGAGTGTCACTAACGTTGGCTCATCAATTCTTTCCTCCACGTTAGCTTTCACGTTAATGCACTTAACGTGGTAACTAACGTGGCTCATAGTGGCTTAGTCCAACGTTAGTGACAAAAGTGAGTGTCACTAACGTTGGCGATTCCTTGCTCCTTCCACGTTAGAGTTCACGTTAACCAAGTTAACGTGGCTCTTAACTTAGCCAATATGGGCTTAGTCCAACGTTAGTGACAAAGGTGAGTGTCACTAACGTTGGCATTATCATCTTCTTCCACGTTAGGGTTCACGTTAACTGAGTTAACGTGACTCTTAATGTGGCCAATTGCCCTTTTGGAGCGTTAGTGGCACTTACTTTTACCACTAACGCTTGGAGCTTCCTTTTCTTCTACGTTAACTACCACGTTAATGTAGTTAACGTGGTAATTAACGTGGGCTATGATGGCTTCGAAGACGTTATTGGTGATTACTTTTCTCATTAACGTTGCAAGCTAGCTCCCATTCCACGTTAGTGGTCATGTTAGTTAGACTAACATGGCTTTTCCTTGCTTCCTTTGTCCTAAAATCAAGCAAATAAAGTGCATCAAAGCTCTAATCCAAGTTATGAATCATGCATCATCCAATTTGTCATTAACTTCATGCATAATTCTAATGAAATCATATAAAATTCACAATGTTTGCTTGAATCAAGATGTAAGTGTAATTCTACCCAAAACATGCTTATTTCCTAAGAAAATGCATGAAACTACCCTAAAACAGTAAAGAAAAGGTTAGTGAGACTGGCCAAAATGCCCTGGCATCACTTCCTCTTGGAAGACCCACCAACAGAAGCAGAATGAGCCTGAGGACCGTCCAACTTAAGGACGTAAAAGCAAAGTGCTAGGTGGGAGACAACCCACCATGGTATGATCGTTCCGTTTCAGTCTTAGTTTTGTTTTATTTTATTTTACTTTATTTTTCTTAGTGACTCTTTTCATAATCTCTGCATATAGTCTGCATTTGCATTTGCATTCTGCATAAAAAAAATGCACGCAACGCGCAAGCGTCGCTGACGTGTCCGCGTCATATGTGCATTCGAAACAAAGAAGAAAAGAAGCAGAGAGTCACGCGGGAGCATGGCTGGAGGCGTGCCTTAGGCACAAACACGCCCACGCAAACGCGTCCCTGATGCGTCCGCGTCGCTTGTGAAATCAACCATCCACGCGTGCGCAATTTACTGTTTTTCAGAATCCTTGTTTTCTCTCTGAACCATGAGCAACTAAACCTCCACTGTTAAGGTTAGGAGCTCTATCTATTGTATGGATTGATAATATTACTATTCTATTTCAATTCATGTACTGATTTATAATTCAAGAATTGTTTTAGTTCTTTATCTTATGAATTTGGGTGGAACAGAAGTATGATCCTTGTTTTAATTGAGTTCTTGTATAACTTGGAAAAGCTCTTTACTTGAACAACAGTTTGAAAACATATTCTCCTAAATTTATAGTTATCTGGACTTAACGGGATACGTGACATATAATCCTCTTATATTTGGGTAATTAGGATTTTTGTGGCATAGAACTAGAATTGAACTTCACCCTCTAATTGGAATTAAGTGACCAAGGAATTGGCGGTTGATGAAGGTTAGAGGAGACGAAAACGGTCTAAGGCATTAGGGTTTAGTCACATATAGTTTGCCATGAATTAAATCTTGCATGATTAAAATAGTTAGTAAGAAAAGTCAATCTGGAAAATAGATAACTCTGAAGCCTTAACTTCTCCATATATTATTCACAACTTGTTTACTGCTTGCTTTTCTAAATTTCTGAATTATTGTTTAATGCAATTGAGACCCAAACACTACTTTCTGTTTGTCTGACTAAGCAAATCACTCAATCATTTTTGCTTGATCCATCAATCCTCGTGGGATCGACCCTTATTCACCTGAGGTACTAGTTGGTACAACCCGGTGCACTTGCTGGTTAGTTTGTGGTCATAAATTCCGCACGATCAGTCTCAAGCTTATCACTTGACACCTTCACACGACAAGCATATAGTTAGGGGAAGCAGCTCATGTGAACTTTTTAGGCCAAGATTTTATTTCTTTAGACCCTCCGAACCATTGATGCTCAAAGCCTTGGATCCTTTTACTATTGCCTTTTGGTTTAAAGAGCTATTGGCTTTTTCTTTTTCTCTCTTTTTTTTTTTTCGCAATTTCTTTCTCTTTTTCTTTTTTATTTCTTTTTCTTTTTGCTGCTTTTTATTGCTTCAAGAATCAATATTTGAATTTTTCAGATTACCAATAATACTTCACCTTTTCCATCATTATTTCAAGAGCCAACACACTTTACTTTAACATCAAATATGCATTGTTAATTCATGGATTCAGAAGGTAAAAGTAATGCCACCATATCAAATATTTGGACTATTCTTATTATATAACTTGAGTTCATGCATCTTACTTCTCTTTTCCAAATAAAAATTTTCTTTTAAGTATGGTGAGAGATACATGGAATATTTCATAGCTTTAAGACATAAATAAAGATGATCATGCACTAGAAACCAGAAATAGACAATGAAATTGGTGTGAGAAATCGTGATTCACACTTTTCACAACTCCGCACAACTAACCAGCAAGTGCACTGGGTCGTCCAAATGGTTTTGAGATTTTGATAATTAAAAGATAAATAAAACATAAAATAAAATAAAGTTACTTATGTAATTCATTAGTGGGAATTTCAGATAAGCGTCTGGAGATGCTTTGTTGCTTCTAAACCTCTGCTTTCCTATTTTCTTCTTCCAACCATGCGTGCTCGCTTCCATGGCAAGCTGTAGGATCTTCTCAGTGAAAATGGTCCTCTACGGTTTCTGCACGGCTAATCAACTGTTGGATTTCTCGTCTCGGATGAAAAATACCAGGCACAGCTACCGCATGGCTAATCATCTGTCGGTTCCCGCTAGCGTCGGAATAGGATCCATTGATCCTTTTGCACACTGTCACTGCACCCAACAATCGCAGGTTTGAAGCTCGTCACAGTCATCCCTTCCCAGATCCTACTCGTAATACCACAGACAAGGTTTAGACTTTTCGGATCCCAGGAATGCTGCCAATTGGTTCTAGCCTATACCACAAAGATACTAATCTCACGGACTCGGTCCGTGTATTAGATATCCAAGAGAATATACTCCATATGTTTTCCAATGACTACGTTGAACATCATGTAGACTGCTTTGTGGTTGTCAAGCACGCGGATCTTGGCTAAGCGAGTAATGAAGATTGGGTGATTGTCACGGGTTACCTCTTCATTCTGAATTAACTGAATTAAGTATGAGAGTATATCTTGGAGAAGAAGTAGGCGTGAATTGAATTGAAAACAGTAGTAATTGCATTAATTCATGAAGAACAGCAGAGCTCCACACCTTAATCTATGGGGTGTAGAAACTCCACCGTAGAAAATACATAAGTTAAAAAGGTCTAGGCATGGCCGTGAGAACAGCCTCCAAACGTGAAAAGATGATAAAAGTTACATATGATTCCCCAGATTCTAAAATAAATCTCTAAAAGTAGTTTTTATACTAGACTAGTAACCTAGGGTTATAGAAAATAAGTAACTAAGTGCAGATAGTGCAGAAATCTACTTTTGGGGCCCACTTGGTGTGTTCTTGGGCTGAGCATTGAGCTTTACACGTGCATAGGCTGTTCCTGGAGTTAAACGCCAGCTTGGGTGCCAGTTTGGGCGTTTTATGCCAGAAAGTTTTAGGCTGTCTTTTAACGCCAGTTTGGGCCATCAAATCTCGGGCAAATTATGGACTATTATATATTGCTGGAAAGCCCAGGATGTCTACTTTATAACGCAATTGAGGGCGGGCCAATTGGGTATCTGTAGCTCCAGAAAATTCACTTCGAGTGCAGGAGGGTCAGAATCCAACAGCATCTGCAGTCCTTTCTCAGCCTCTGAATCAGATTTTTGCTTAGTTCCCTCAATTTCAGCCAGAAAATACCTGAAATTACAGAAAAATACACAAACTCATAGTAAAGTCTAGAAATGTGATTTTTGAATAAAAACTAATAAAAATATAATAAAAAGTAACTAAAATATACTAAAAACTATGTAAAAAAATGCCAAAAATGGTATAATTTATCCACTCATCACAACACCAAACTTAAATTGTTGCTTGTCCCCAAGCAACTAAAAACAAAATAGGATAAAAAGAAGAGATAATACAATAAATCTCAAACTTATCAATGAATTTAGTTCCAATTAGATGAGCGGGGCTAGTAGCCTTTTTGCTTCTGAATAGTTTTGGCATCCATCTCACTTTATCCTTTGAAGATCAGAATGATTGGCATCCATAGGAACTTAGAATTCAGATAGTGTTATTGATTCTCTTAGTTCAGTATGTTGATTCTTGAACACAGCTACTTTATGAGTCTTGGCCGTGACCCTAAGCATTTTGTTTTCCAGTATTACCACCGGATACATAAATGCCACAGACACATAACTGGGTGAACCTTTTCAGATTGTGACTCAGCATTGCTAGATTCCCCAGTTAGAGGTGCCCAGAGCTCTTAAGCACACTCTTTTTGCTTTGGACCACGAATTTAACCACTCAGTCTCAAGCTTTTCACTTGACACCTTCACGCTACAAGCACATGGTTAGGGACAGCTTGATTTATCCGCTTAGGCCAGGATTTTATTCCTGTGGGCCCTCCTATCCATTAATGCTCAAAGCCTTGGATCCTTTTTACCCTTGCCTTTTGGTTTAAAGCGTTATTGGCTTTTTCTGCTTGCTTTTTCTTTTTATTCTTTTTTTATTTTTTTCGCATATTTTTTTTCACAAGCTTTGTGTTCACTGCTTTTTCTTGCTTCAAGAATCAATTTTATGATTTTTTAGATTATCAATAACATTTCTATTTTTTCATTATTCTTTCAAGAGCCAACAATTTTAACATTCATAAACAACAATATCAAAAATATGCACTGTTCAAGCATTCATTCAGAAAATAAAAAGTGTTGCCACCACATCAAAATAATTAAACTAATTTCAATATAGAATCAAAAATCATGCACTTCTTGTTCTTTTGCAATTAAAAACATTTTTCATTTAAGAAAGGTGAATGATTCATAGGACATTCATAGTTTTAAGACATAGACACTAGACACTAATGATCATGTAATAAAGACACAAGACATAGACAAAATAGAAAGCATAAAAACCGAAAAACAGAAAAATAAGAACAAGGAAATTAAATAACGGGTCCACCTTAGTGATGGCGGCTAGTTCTTCCTCTTGAAGATCTTGTGGAGTGCTTGAGCTCCTCTATGTCTCTTCCTTGCCTTTGTTGCTCCTCCCTCATGGCTCTTTGGTCCTCTCTGATTTCATTGAGGATAATGGAGTGCTCTTGGTACTTCATCCTTAGTTTCCCCATGTTAGAGCTCAGTTCTCATAAGGAGGTATTGATTTGCTCCCAATAATTGTGTGGAGGAAGGTGCATCCCTTGAGGCATCTCAGGGATTTCTTGATGAGGAATTTTCTCATGCTCTTGTTGAGGTTCATGAGTGGGCTCTCTTGTTTGCTCCATCCTCTTTCTAGTGATGGGCTTTTGAGATGAATCTCTCCATCTCCCATGACTCAGAGGTGGAAGCAATTGCCTTCTCTTTCTTCTTTCTAGAGGTTTTTTCAGTCTTAAGTGCCATTAATGGTTATGGAAAAATAAAAAGAAGAGCTTTTTGCACACCAAACTTAGAATGTTTGCTCGTCCTCGAGCAAAAAAAAAAGGAAGAAATGAGTAGAAGGAGAAGAAATGGAGGAGATGGAGGGGAGGAGTAAATTCGGCCAAGGGGGTTTAAGTGTGTGAGGGGTTGGGTTTGGGAGGGAAATGGTTTGAATTTGAATGGTTAGGTAGGTGGGGTTTTATGATGGATGGATGTGAGTGGTGAAGAGATTATGGAGAAGAGGGTAAGATTTGATAGGTGAAGGGTATTTGGGGAAGAGTTATTGATGGGATTGGTCAAGGGTATTTGGGGAAGAGTGCTATGGAAAGGTGTGAAGAGCAGAGAAGAAGAGGTGGGGTAGGTGGGGATCCTGTGGGGTCCACAGATCCTGAGGTGTCAAGGAATTCTGCTCACTTCACCATTCTGACGTTCAAACGCCCTCTGTGTGCCAATTCTGGCGTTAAACGCCAGCTCTGCTACTTTTCCTGGTATTAAACGCCAGTCTGCTGCCCCTTTCTGGCGTTAAACGCCAGCCAGACACCCTTTTCTGGCGTTAAACGCCAGTCTGTTTGCCATTTCTGGCGTTTAACGCCAACCAAACGCCAGACACCCTTTTTTGGCATTAAATGCCCAGAGTGCTGCCCATTCTGGCGTTTAACACCCAGAATGCTGCTAGGCTGGGTGTTAAACGCCCATTATGCTATCCTTACTGGCGTTTAAACGCCAGTAAGCCTGTCATTCAGGGTGTGCTATTTTTTATTTTGCTTTAATTCTGCAGCTGTTTTTATGACTTCACATGATCATCAACCTAAAGAAAACATAGAATAACAATGGAAAACAAATGTCTATCAAATTAAATATAATTAAATAACATTGGGTTGCCTCCCAACAAGCACTTCTTTAATGTCAATAACTTGACAGTGAGCTCTTAGAGAGCTTCATAGAGATTCAGAGCTTAATGGTGGCCTCCCAACACCAAACTTAGAAGTTGAGTGTGGGGGCTCTGTTTGACTCTATACTAAGAGAAGCTTTTCATGCTTCCTCTCCATGGTTACAGAAGAAGATCCTTGAGCTTTGAACACAAGGTAGTCCTCATTCAATTGAAGGACTAACTCTCCTCTGTCCACATCAATCACAACTTTTGCTGTGGCTAGGAAGGGTCTTCCAAGGATAATGGATTCATCCTCACCCTTCCCAGTGTCTAGGATTATGAAATCAGTAGGGATGTAAAAGCCTTCAACCTTCACTAAGACATCCTCTACAACTCCATAAGCCTGTTTCCTTGATTTGTTTGCCAATTTTAATGAGAATTTAGCAGCTTGTACCTCAAAGATCCCTAGTTTCTCCATTACAGAGAGTGGCATGAGATTTATACCTGACCCCAGGTCATACAGAGCCTTCTTAAAGGTCATGGTGCCTATGGTACAAGGTATTAAGAACTTTCCGGGATCCAGTTTCTTCTGAGGTAATTTCTATTGAACCAAGGTATTCAGTTCATTGATGAGCAATGGAGATTCATCTTCCCAAGTCTCATTACCAAATAACTTGGCATTCAGCTTCATGATTGCTCCTAGATACTGAGCTACTTGCTCTTCAATAATGTCTTCATCCTCTTCAGAGGAAGAATACTCATCAGAGCTCTTGAATAGCAACAGTAAGCTCAGTGGAATCTCTATGGTCTTTGTATGAGCCTCAGATTCCCTTGGTTCCTCATTAGGGAACTCCATAGTGGCCAGTAGATGTCCATTGAGGTTTTCCTCACTGGAAATCACTGCCTCTTCCTCCTCTATAGTTTCGGCCATGTTGGGTATATTTCTGGCCTTGCACTCTCTCTTTGGATTCTCTTCTGTATTGCTTGGGAGAGTACTAGGAGGAGTTTCAGTCATTCTTTTACTCAGTTGACCCACTTGTGCCTCCAAATTTCTGATGGAGGACCTTGTTTCAGTCATGAAACTGAGAGTGGTCTTAGATAAATCAGAGACTATGGTTGCTAAGTCAGAGAGGCTCTGCTTAGAATTCTCTATCTGTTGCTCAGAAGATGATGGAAAAGACTTGCCAGTTTGGGCGTTTAACTCCAATTCTGGTGCCAGTTTGGGCGTTTTACGCCAGAAAGTTTTAGGCTGTCATTTAATGCCAGTTTGGGCCATCAAATCTCGAGCAAAGTATGGACTATTATATATTGCTGGAAAGGCCAGGATGTCTACTTTCCAACGCAATTAAGAGCACGCCAATTGGGCTTCTGTAGCTCTAGAAAATCCACTTCGAGTACAGGAGGGTCAGAATCCAACAGCATCTGCAGTCCTTTCTCAGCCTCTGAATCAGATTTTTGCTCAGGTCCCTCAATTTATGCCAGAAAATACCTGAAATTACAGAAAAACACACAAACTCATAGTAAAATCCAGAAATGTGATTTTTGAATAAAAAATAGTAAAGATAAAAAGTAACTAGAACATACTAAAAACTATGTAAAAACAATGCCAAAAAGGGTATAAATTATCCGCTCATCAGAAATACAATGGAAAATTTTGTGGTTGAAACTTTTGTTAACCTAAGGTTTGGTGCCTTAGAATTTGAAGGAAATTTTTTGGAGAAAAAGGGCAGTATGCGTACGCACACCATTGTTCGTACGCACACAATCAGTGAATTTTGCGTCTTGTGCGTACGCACCCCTATGTGCGTACGCCAACTCTTCTGCACAGCGCTCGCACCTCTCTGTGCGTGCGCATCCCAGGTTTTTCGCTCTTTGTGCGTGCACACAAGCTTGTGCGTACGCACACCAACCCTTATTTGTGCATCCTATGCGTACGCACACGTATGTGCGTACGCACACCCAATTGCAACCCTTCTGTTGGGAGTGCTCGCACCTCGCTGTGTGTGCACATCTTAGCCATTTTTCCTCTCTGTGCGTACACACACCTTTATGCATACGCACACATGATCCTTTTTACAAAAAAAAAGTCTTCTATGTATATGCACCCGTCTGTGAGTACGTACACTTTTTAATCTCCTCTCTGCTGAAAGCGCTCGCACATCCTTGTGCATCCGCACACCCTCATTTTCCTTCCAGTGTGCGTACGCACACATATATGTGCGTACGCACACATATATGTGCGTACGCACAAGTGCTGTTTTGGGTAAAATTTTGATTGCACTATGAATTAAGCCCTAACGCACTTCCACCCCCCTCCATCCCTCTCTTTTCTTAATTTTACCCTGTTTTTCTACTTATTCTAGTTAGTTTTAATTGAATTTCATTTTGATTTTAGTAATTATATTAGGTTTGATTTAGTTGTTTGTTAATTAAATAAGTTGCAAGTGTTTGCTTGATGCTAATTGGGTTGCTTCTTGCTTGAAATTTGGCATAATTTTTTATGAATATGTGCACTAAGCATTAAGTCTTTGTTTAATTGCCTAAATGAATTTTGAGTTTAATTTATATGTTGTAGCTACCGTATGTGTTAAACTATATCCTTGTTTGGCAATTTGTTGTGAATTGTGCACTTATGCGGATGATTTTAAATCTTATTTGAGATTGAGAATCGATAATGCACTTGTCCATTGATCTAATTTCAAACATCTAAGTGGGTTGAACAGTCATACTTTATTGCATCTTGGGTGAAATTCTTGATACGTGTCTTTGAATTAATTGAAGTGAATTGAGTTGAATTACTTGTTCATCATGATTTTCATATCAAATTAATCATATAACCGAGACTTGTTTCTTGTTAATGGCTTGCATTTGTTTGAGTGACTTGACTTGATTCTTATCAAACTTGTCACTTTTTTGCAACAAGTACCTTTACCATGTGACTATTTCATTATATTTGGGATGAATAAGTAGTTTTCTTTTCATTATTGGATTTGTTATTGTTTATTGTGCTTTTATATTAATTTTGCGCTTTCATTTGCACAATTACAATATCCAATATTTCCTAGATTCAATTTACTCTTGTTCTATTTGTCTAAGCTTGCTTGTGCTTCAATCTTTGCTTATTCTGCGTCTTGCAACTTAGGCTATTTAATTGAGGAACTTAGACTTCATTTTGTAAACGTGTGGTTTTTGTTTTAACTGGCCAATGTGTATGTCCTAACCGTGTGCACATTTAGAATACACACGTTGTCTTTTATCATACCACACTACTATGAATTTTTCCTCAATTCCTGTTTATTTGTTTTCTACAGCAGCTCGAGCCCCTGCATTGATGCACCGCTATTTAGTGATACATTTTGTGCTCAATTTGAGTGGTTTTATCAATATTCCTTCATACTTATCCATATAAAATGCATTGTTTTGTGTTTCCTTCCCAATTTTGCTTAATGGTTGAAAACATGCTTTTTAGGCCTTAATTATGCTATATTTTTATCTGCCTCCATCACCATTCGATGCCGTAATCCGTTTATTGAGTGATTTCAGAGTTTATAGGGGGAAAATGGTCAAGAAGAGAGGAAGAAAGCATGCATAAGTGGAAGGAGAAAGGAAAATGGAGTTTTGAAGTATTAGCATCGACGCGAATGCGCAGCCTACGCGCACGCGTAGAAGACTGAATTATGGAATTGGCGCGCAAGCATGGACGCATACGCGTGGCTGGGCAAATCTCCATCGACGCGTACGCATACCCGACGCATACGCGTGCATCGCAAAAAGCCCATCGACACGTACGCGTGCACGTGACCTTTTTAACTGAAAATGTGCCTAGCGATTTTGGAGGGTTTCCAGGCCCAATTCTGAGTGGAATTCTGGTAGGAAAGGATTAAAAGAACCAAGGCTTGAAGGAAAAATGATCTTTTACACACTTTAGTTAGTTAGTTGTGGAAGTTACATTTTTAGAGAGAGAAACTCCAACTTCTCTCTAGGGTTTTTTGGCTTTCTCATTCGCAATTGTACTTGGATATTTTGGTGAGATCTAAATTTGGTTGACATTTACATTGTTCTAGTGGTAGATCCTTTTCTTCCATTCTTAATTTGGTGTTTTTGATGCTCTAGTGTTGTAGATCTTGGATCTAGACTTTGTTACCTTGATTTCCATTAATGAATTGAGGAATTTCATTTTCAATTGTTGTTAATTGTTAGTTGTTGTTGATTATTTACAATAGATAGCTTTAATTCAATTCCTTTCTCCAATTTCATGATGTCTTCCATTGTTGCTCACCAATTGCTTGATAAAATGTCAACCTTAGCTATGGAGTAGTTCTTCACACTTGGCTTAGGGGTTGGGCAATTGGAAACACTTGAATTATTAAGGTCTTTTGTTGATTGACAATTGAAAATTGCTAATTGATTTGAATGACACTAACTCTAGTCTTTCCCTAGGATTAGACTAGGACTTGTGGACTCAAATTGATTATCTTCACTTGACTTTCCTTCATAATTAGAGGTTAACTAAGTGGAGCAATAACCAATTGATGTCTCAATTGATGGAAATAATGATGATAGGACTTCCAATTCTCAACCCTAGCCAAGACTCTTATATTGATTTATTGCCATTCACTTTAGCTTGATTTCAAATTCATATGTCCTTTAGCTTCATTGTTATTTGTTCATTACTTTCATGCAATTGTTTACGTTTCTCACATCCAACCTCACACCAAGAGACTCCTAACCAATGATGTGCACCTTAGGACAAATCCTAGGGAGAACGACTCGAGGCTAATACTCTCAGTTATTGATTTGAATTGTGGACACACTTTCTTTGTTTGATGTGCTATAGTTTGTTGGTTTAGAGCTATACTCACGACATAATTTCATTAGAGAATTCTATACCGACAAAATATAGCTTATCAAAATGGCGCCGTTGCCGGGGAGTTGTAATTGTGTGCCATATTGTTGGTTAGTGTAAATATGTAGATATGTGAATACTTGCATTTTCATTGATTGTTTGATAGTTCAATTGTTAGTTAGGATTAATCTTTGTTTAGTGCATCTTATTGTCATGAGCTCTATACCTCTTTCATTGAATGACGCGATCACTACCCGATCCAAGCTTAGCCACTTTTGATCCCGAAATTGAGAGAACTTTATTTCATCTTAGGCAAGCTAGGAGACGGTTAGCCTTTGGCGGTGGTGAAAGGGTTTCTACCAATTCACCAACCATATCCGAGGGTGAATCGGACACGTCATTTGAGGAGGAAACCATTTATTCTTTCATCAATCCTACTAATTCTTCTTCTATCAATATAGGTACCAAACCAATGGCTGCTCCAAGGAGAGTTACTCTTAAAGAAGCCGGTGCTCCGGATTTTATCCTTCAACCGCTTCAAGTGCGTTATCCAGAGTTAAACGCTAATTTTGAACTCAAGACCGCTTTGATTCATCTTCTACCCAAGTTTCATGGACTCTCTGCCCAAGATCCTATTAGACACCTTAGAAATTTTCAAGGTGTATGCTCAACAACTAGGCGGGAGGGTTCCGATGAGGTAGCTATTTGGTTGTTTGCCTTTCCTTTCTCTCTAGAAAGGCCAAAGAGTGGTTTTACACTTTGCAGGATGAGATTGTTGGTGATTGGAATTTGCTTAGAAGGGAGTTCTTAGATAAATTCTTTCCTCCGGAGGTGACGGATAAATTGAGGAAAGAAATTTCATGCATTGTCCAAGGTGAAATGGAAACTCTATACGAGTATTGGGAAAGGTTTCAGAGACTACTTGGCTCATGCCCACACCATATAATTGACACTCTAGTGTTGATAAGCTATTTTTGCCAAGGAATGAAACCACAAGACAAGATCCTCTTGGATGCCTCAAGCAATGGTTCCTTGACAAAGTATAGAATGGCGGAAGAGGCATGGCAATTGATCATCGACTTGGCTGAGTCCACTGATGACAAGTCATCCTAGCCTATTTTAACTAGTCTTTTTCTTTTGTTTTCATTAGAATTATGCACTTTCTTGAGCTACAAGCATGCTAATTGAGTAGATTTTCATGTTTCCCTTGATTGAACCAACCATATATGAATTTATGCCATTTCATGAGGTTTTATGCTATATTTGTTGCATATTATGAAAGAATGAATATCTCATGATTTTGAGCATAGCTTTGATGAGTTTGGTTGATTAATGATAGGTGAAGAAAGCTTGGAGAAAGGTTGAAGCAAAGAGGAATGGCTAGGAGTGAAGAGAGGACAATGGAATAAGTGAAATTGAACCAGGAAGCAAGAAGTTAGCCCCAACGTTAGCCCCCTAACTTGGAGGCTAACGTTGGAACTTGAAATTTCCTCCCTGGCCATCCCACGTTTGCGCCAACGTTAGCCCCCTAACTTGGAGGCTAACGTTGGCACATGAATTCCTCTCTGGCCTTCCAACGTTTGCACCAACGTTAGCCCCCTAACTTGGAGGCTAACGTTGGCACATGAAGACATAAGGGAGAAGGGCCAACGTTTGCGCCAACGTTAGCCCCCTAACTTGGAGGCTAACGTTGGCACATGAAAATATAAGGGAGAAGGGCCAACGTTTGCGCCAACGTTAGCCCCCTAACTTGGTGGCTAACGTTGGCGCCACTAGCACCAAGGGAAGGCCAACGTCCAAACCAGAAAAATGTGCCAACTGATATTAAAAGTTGGAGCCAAAGTTAGACCCCTAACTTTGGCTCAAACTTTTGGTCCAACTTTTGCTAACCTCAAAACCGGTTCAATTGGTTCACTTCGGTTCTTCTCCAAACTTCAAGAGCAATCAACCAAGGCCTCTTTCAACCCAATTCCACCAAGAGCAAAGGCCCAACTCAAGGCTTGAAGATCATTTTTGAAAGTGTATAAATAGGATAGAATTCAAGTTATTCGAAGAGCTTTCCTTTTAGAATTTTCATAATAGTTTTCGGAGAGCTTTTGAACTTGAGTGAACTTTAATTTCTTGTTTCATTGCTTTCAATTTCATTTTACATTTGTCTTGGATCTTGGATTGGAGAATTAAAGAAATTCTGTTTCAATCTCAATCTTGGATCTCTCTGTTTCTTTACTGTTAATTGAATTTCATTTCTGGTTCATTGCTCTTCATCTATTCTCTTTGCAATTTACAATTCCCTTGCAATTGTTCTTGTTGGATCTAGGAAGGCATTGAGATCTAGACTTGGTTTTCTAGTCTCTGGGTCCTGAGATCTGAATTTCCCATTTCACTTCTCTGTTTACTGCTTTCTATGTTCATTTACTTTTCTGCTTCACATCCGGTTCAATCCCAATTCCCTTTCCCTCTTCTGTTTGATGCAATTTAGTTTTTCCTTGTTTAATTTCTGCAAATCCACATCCCAATCCCCTTTACATTTCAAGCAATTTACATTCCTTGCACTTTAAGATTCTGCAATTTACATTTCTTGCCCTTTAAGTTTCTGCTATTTAATTTCTTGTCATTTACGTTTCAGCAATTTATTTCTTGTTCTCTTTACTTCAATGCAATTTAATTCTGCAAACCACAAAACCATCAACCAAATCTTGATTCGCTTGACTAAATTAACCACTAAGCTAAAATTGCTCAATCCTTCAATCCTTGTGGGATCGACCTCACTCCCGTGAGTTTTTATTACTTGATGCGACCCGGTACACTTGCCGGTTAGATTTGTGTGTTTTGGGAGAGATTTATTTTTCCTCCAAAATAACTCATCATCCACCCAACACGCTAGACAAAGAAACAACCATCCAAGAGCTATAAATGAAGTTTCTACTAGTGGTGAGACCGCCGCCCTTAACAAAAACCTTGGGAGAAATGACAAACATTCTAAAGCAACTCCAACTAAATCAACACCAACCTCCACCTCCTCAACCACGACAAAGTCAACAATTGGTTCCTCAACGAGTGTGCAGAATTTGCTCTTGCTACACCCATTACACCGATGAATGCCCAAACATCCAAGATGATAATACTTTGGCGGCTACTAATGCCTACTACAATCATCCAAACCAAGGTTATTATCAACAAGGAAGCAACTATAACCAAGGGGGCAATTTCAATCAAGGGTGGCAAGATAACTCCAACCAAGGATGGAGGGACAACTCCAACCAAGGATGGAGGGACAATTATAATCAAGGAGGAAGGGACAATAGTGGAAACCAAAGATGGAACAACAACAACAACCAACAAAATCGATACCAACAAAATCCCCCGTACCAAAACCAAAACCAAGGAAGAGCCTACCAAACATACCAAGCACCTCATCAAAGGCAAGCACCTCCATCCAACCAACCACAAGCCCCTCAAAACACTTACTCCTCTCCTTCTTCTAATCAAGATGAGACACTCTGCTCCATCCTCCAAGGGCAAAAGGAGATGCAAACAACACTTTCCGCAAGCCTTACCGGTCTCAATTCTACACTCCAAGCCCTTGTTGCCGGAATGGAACCCCCCTCAAACTCTCCTTCTACCTCTACCACTCAAGCCTCAAGCTCAAATGCCTTACCCTCTCAACCTCTACCCAACTCCAAGGGTGGCATTAATGCCATCAGCTTGAGGTCTGGAACCAAATTGCAAGAGAGGAGTCAAGAAGAGCCAAGTCCAATAGAGACCACTCAAGATGAGGATGCGGTTGAGATAGAAGAAATTGAAGAAGAGAATGAAGCTCAAGAGGAAGTTGAAGAGGCGATTGCTCAACCAAGGGGTGGATTGCCTAAGGATGGGGATGTCTTGCAAGATGCTACTCCAATCCCATTTCTCACATTGGCAAGAAAGACCAAGAAGCGAGTTGAGTTGGACCCCAAAATGGTGGAGATGTTCAAGAAAGTTAAGGTAACCATTCCTCTCTTTGATGATATCCGCCAAATGCCTAAATATGCAAAGTTTCTAAAGGACTTATGTATGAACAAGGAAAAAATTTGTGAATTAAAAACTATTCCATTGGAGAGTTCAATTTTCGCTTTCATGGATGATGTACCGGAGAAGTGTGGTGACCCCGGCCCTTGCCTAGTGATGAGCGGATAATTTATACGCTTTTTGGCATTGTTTTTAGTATGTTTTTAGTAGAATCTAGTTACTTTTAGGGATGTTTTCATTAGTTTTTATGTTAAATTCATATTTCTGGACTTTACTATGAGTTTGTGTATTTTTCTGTGATTTCAGGTATTTTCTGGCTGAAATTGAGGGACTTGAGCAAAAATCAGATTCAGAGGTTGAAGAAGGACTGCTGATGCTGTTGGATTCTGACCTCCCTGCACTCAAAGTGGATTTTCTGGAGCTACAAGACTCAAAATGACGCGCTTCCAATTGCTTTGGAAAGTAGACATCCAGGGCTTTCTATCAATATATAATAGTCCATACTTTGGCTGAGTTTAGACGACGTAAAAGGGCGTTCAAAGCCAGTTCTACGCTGCTGTCTGGAGTTAAACGCCAGAAATACGTCACGAACCAGAGTTGAACGCCAGAAATACGTTACAACCTGGCGTTCAACTCCAGAAAGAGCCTCTGCACGTGTAACATTCAAGCTCAGCCCAAGCACACACCAAGTGGGCCCCGTAAGTGGATTTATGCATCAATTACTTACTTCTGTAAACCCTAGTAACTAGTTTAGTATAAATAGGACTTTTTACTATTGTATTTGACATCTTGGGACGTCTAGTTCTTAGATCAGAGGGGCTGGCCATTTGGCCATGCCTGAACCTTCCACTTATGTATTTTTCAACGGTAGAGTTTCTGCACTCCATAGATTAAGGTGTGGAGCTCTGCTGTTCCTCATGAATTAATGCAAAGTAC